>NW_020678874.1:0-1387 GCF_002925995.2 Terrapene triunguis | reverse complement strand
GGGCTGCATTGCACCAGCCCCTTGCCTTTTGGTAGAAGATGGTTTATTACGACTGGTAACCGTCGTCGTCGTACTGCAGTGGCTGTCGATCATGGGCACCCGAGCAGACGATGGTTATCAGTCGTAGTATGCTATTTTCTGCCAAGTGCCCAGTATTGTCTGCTAAGCACCCAGAAGAGGCCGATGGCGATCTGGGTGCTGGTAGACATGGGGCTGGCAGACGTGGGGCTAGATTGCTACACAGCAGCAACCCCTTGCCTTTTGGGCAGAAGATAGTATATTATGACTGGTATCCGTCGTTGTCATACTGCAGTGGGTATCAGATGGTGCAATAGACCTGAAGGCTAACTGCCAAGCGCCCAGTATTTGCTGCCAAGCACCCAGAAAATGCCAAGGGCTATCAGTCATGCTGCACCGTCGTCTTAAGATGTAAAAAATAGATTTATTCTGTATTCATTTGCTTCCCCCCTCCCTCCTGCTAAACCCAGGCTTTTGAGTTCAATCTTTGGGGGGGGGCCATTCTGTGTGACAGTTGTTTGTGTTTCTCCCTGATGCAAAGCCACCTTTCTTGATTTTAATTCCCTGTACCTGTACGCCATGTCATCACTCGCCCCTCCCTCCCTCTCTCCCTCCCTCCCTTCTTCCCCTGGTCCGTCAGATACTACTTTCGCGCCTTTTTTCAGACCAGACGCCATAGCCAGCACTGGGATCATGGAGCCCGCTCAGATCACCGCGGCAATTATGAGCACTATGAACACCACGCGCATTGTCCTGGAGTATATGCAGAGCCTCCTGGACATGCCAAAGCAAAACCAGGACCAGCTGAGTAGGATGCGATTGCAGCGCGGCGACGATAGTGATGAGGAAATTGACATGGACCTCTCACAAGGCACAGGCCCCAGCAATGTGGAAATCATGGTGTTACTGGGGCAGGTTCATGCCGTGGACCGCCGATTCTGGGCCCGGGAAACAAGCACAGACTGGTGGGACCGCATCGTGTTGCAGGTCTGGGATGATGCCCAGTGGCTGCGAAACTTTCGCATGCGTAAGGGCACTTTCATGGAACTTTGTGATTTGCTTTCCCCTGCCCTGAAACGCCAGAATACCAGGATGAGAGCAGCCCTCACAGTGGAGAAGCGAGTGGCAATAGCCCTGTGGAAGCTTGCAACGCCAGACAGCTACCGGTCAGTGGGGAATCAATTTGGAGTGGGCAAATCTACTGTGGGGGCTGCTGTGATCCAAGTTGCCAGGGCAATGAGAGACCTGGTGATATCCAGGGTAGTGACTCTGGGAAACGTGCAGACCATAGTGGATGGCTTTGCTGCAATGGGATTCCCAAACTGTGGTGGGGCGATAGACGGAACCCATATCCCTATCTTGGCACCGG
>NW_020678873.1:0-2450 GCF_002925995.2 Terrapene triunguis | reverse complement strand
TTGGCGGTATGAAGCCACTGTAGCGCAGCATGGTCTGTTTGTAGTTGAAAACGCCGTCCCCAAACATATGGGCGTAGCTTTTCCAGCGCGTACACAATGGCGTAGCATTCCTTTTCGCTAATTGACCAGTGGCTTTCCCTCCCAGACAGTTTTTTGCTGAGAAACACGACAGGATGGAATTCTTGATCCGGTCCTTCCTGCATTAAAACTGCTCCCACGCCTCGCTCGGAAGCATCTGTGGTTACTAGGAACGGTTTGTCAAAGTCTGGGGCCCTTAGTACAGGGTCAGACATGAGTGTTGCCTTAAGCTGGTTAAAGGCCTTTTGACACTTATCAGTCCACTGAACTGCATTTGGCTGTTTCTTTCTGGTTAGGTCTGTCAGCGGGGCGGCGATTTGGCTGTAGTGTGGTACAAATCACCTATAATATCTGGCCAAGCCTAAGAAGGATTGGACCTGTTTCTTGGACTTTGGAACCGGCCACTTTTGGATAGCATCCACTTTGGCCTGTAGGGGATTTATAGTTCCTTGACCCACCTGGTGCCCCAGGTACGTCACTCTGTTTTGGCCTATTTGACACTTTTTAGCCTTAACAGTTAGTCCTGCCTGTCGGATGCGCTCGAAGACTTTTTCCAGGTGCTCCAGGTGTTCTGTTCATGAATCCGAAAAAATGGCCACATCATCGAGGTAGGCAACTGCAGATTCTCCCAGTCCCGCTAGGAGACCATCTACAAGTCTTTGGAAGGTGGCGGGTGCATTTTGCAACCCGAAAGGGAGTACATTGAATTCATACACCCCTGCCTGGGTGACGAAGGCGGACCTTTCCTTAGCGGGTTCATCTAGTGGTACTTGCCAGTACCCCTTGGTTAAGTCTAAAGTAGAGATGAATTGGGCATGTCCCAATTTCTCCAATAGCTCATCTGTGCGTGGCATTGGATAGTTGTCAGGACGAGTTACCGCATTTAGCTTACGGTAGTCCACGCAAAAGTGTATTTCCCCATCTGGTTTGGGAACTAGAACCACTGGAGATGCCCATGCACTGGTAGAGGGGCGGATTATACCCATCTGTAGCATGTCCTGGATCTCCCTTTGTATAGCCGCTTGGGCATGAGGTGACTCCCGGTATGGTGGGGTTCTAATTGGGTGAGCATTACCTGTGTCAATGGAGTGGTATGCCCGTTCGGTCCGTCCTGGAGTGGCTGAGAAAATCGGTGCAAAGCTTGTGCACAGCTCCTTGATCTGCTGTCGCTGCAGACGTCCCAGGGTCGTGGAGAGGTTCACCTCTTCCACGCCACCATTCCTTTTTCCTTCATAGTAGACACCTGCAGGCCACTCCGCGTCATCTGTTTCCTGGGCTGTAAACTGGCAAACGTTTAATTCTCTGGAATAAAAGGGCTTAAGAGAATTAACATGGTATACCTTAGGCTTTATGTTGGAGGTGGGGGAGGCTATGAGATAGTTAACAGCTCCTAGGCGCTCCTGGACCATGAATGGTCCTTCCCACGACGCTTCCATTTTATGGGCCTGGAGCGCCTTTAAGACCATGACTTGGTCTCCTACTTTGAAGGACCGTTCTCTGGAATGTTTATCATACCAGGCCTTTTGCTCTTCCTGAGCATCCTTTAGGTTTTCTTTAGCAAGGGCTAAAGAGTGTCGGAGGGTGTTTTGTAGGTTGCTTACAAAGTCTAGAATGTTAGTTCCTGGAGAAGGCGTAAACCCCTCCCATTGCTGCTTCACCAACTGTAATGGCCCCTTAACCTCGCGGCCATACACAAGTTCAAATGGTGAAAACCCTAAACTGGGATGTGGTACAGCCTTGTAGGCAAAAAGCAACTGCTGCAACACTAGGTCCCAATCATTGGAGTGTTCATTTACGAATTTACGTATCATGGCCCCCAAAGTTCCATTAAACCTCTCCACCAGACCATTGGTTTGATGGTGATGAGGGGTGGCAACCAAGTGATTCACCCCCTGAGCTTCCCACAGGTTTTTCATGTTCCCTGCCAGGAAATTAGTTCCCGAATCTGTAAGGATGTCGGAGGGCCAACCTACCCTGGCAAAAATGTCTGCTAATGCCTGGCACACACTTTTAGCCTTGGTGTTGCTTAAGGGTACAGCTTCCGGCCATCGGGTAGCAAAATCCATGAAAGTCAGTACGTACTGCTTTCCTCTGGGTGTCTTCTTTGGGAAAGGACCCAGAATATCCACAGCTACTCGCTGAAATGGGACCTCAATTATGGGTAGTGGCTGGAGAGGGGCTTTAACCTGGTCTTGGGGCTTTCCCACTCGTTGGCACACCTCACAAGACCGGACATAATTAGCAACGTCCTTGCCCATTCCCTCCCAGTGGAAGGACTTCCCCAACCGGTCTTTGGTTCTGTTCACCCCAGAATGGCCACTGGGATGATCATGGGCTAAGCTCAAGAGCTTTACCCGATACTTAGTGGGAAC
>NW_020678872.1:0-1175 GCF_002925995.2 Terrapene triunguis | reverse complement strand
CTTCACTGCCCTCCCCCACCCTCTCCCCGCCTTCACTGTCCTCCCCCTGCCCTCCCCCACCCTCTCCCTGCCTTCGCCGCCCTCCCTCCACCTTGGCTGCCCTCCCCGTCCTCACTACCCTCCCTGCGCCCTCTTGCTGCCATCCCCCCACCTTTGCCACCCTGCTGAGAAGCCATGGCAGAGCCGCTGGGCTTGTCCAAACCCCTCCCAGGCAGCGCTGGTGCCCAAGGGGATGCCACATGTATGGAGCGGCCCTAGGTCGGCCATGAAGCTGTTTAAAGTGTCTGCAAATGGACTCAGTCGTTGGCTCTGCTGCCCCTGTCCGAGGCCCCTCCGGCAGACCAGTGGTCTAAACCCCACCCCACTCGTCTCCGGGGTCTGTGGTCTCCTTCCCCCCAGTCAGTCTATGCCCTGCAGTGCTGTCCCGGGCCTATGGTCTTGCCCCCGCAGACGCTGCCTCCCCGACTGAGCCCTCCCTTGGTCTCTTGTGTTGCTAAAGCCCCAGCGGGAAGCATTGCTCAGACCTCGCTCCCAGGAGTCCAGCAACCTCCTCTCCCAGGGCTCCAGGCTTGCTGCTGCAGCTGAGAAGGTACTGGAGGCCAGGGCGTGCCCACCTGCATGGCCTGGGCGGGGCTCTACACGACAGAGGGGTTTGGTACACACAATGCCAGGGGTGGCACTGCATGTCCCGAGGAATTGCATCTGATACCTGCAGTAGCGTGCCCCGGCCCCTGTTCGGAAGGCAGCTGTCTGTCCGGGGTACCGCAGGCCAGTTGCCGATCTCGCTCTCCCGGGGGGGCTCTGCCGGGGTGAAAGCGCTTGGGAACGAGAGTTTCGTTTGCCAACTGGATACTATGGCACAGCAGCTCCCCTGGCATCCCCGGCCAGCCCTTCCCAGCTAAGCAGACCTTGCATAATAGCATGCCCAGGCCTGGGCTGGAGCACCACTGCAGTGGAGCCTAAGGGCCGGATTCAGAGCTGATGTAGATGGTGAAAGCCCAGCACTTTCACCCCGTTGACCCAGCCCGTGCATGGGCCTTCCTGCCCATTGCCGTGCCCTGGGAATCTGTCCCGCTCGGGGGTGACGGAGCCTGGCCTGGCTCGGGGCGGTGGAGGTGCCGGCGGGATTGTGTGGTTTGCTGTTGAAGTCCTTGAACTCTGCCTGCATGTGCATG
>NW_020678871.1:0-1895 GCF_002925995.2 Terrapene triunguis | reverse complement strand
GCGAAGCAAAAAAAAAAGTTTTAAAGGGGCCTGGGGAAGGAGCAGCTGGACGCGCGCCGCATGTGCGCGGGGCAGGCCGGGGGGCGCGTCCCGCCGGGAAGGAGCCGCAGCCGCGAGTGGGAGGGAGAGGCGCGGGGCTCCCTGGCAGCAGCAGGGATTCGGCCCACGCCCCCGCGCCGCCCACCTGGCCCCTGCCCGCTCCGTGCTGCCCCTGACCGGACCCACCGCGCTGCCCCGCGGGCTGCAGGGCTGGAGCAGCCTCCAGGCTGCACTCCCGGCCCCGGGTGCAGCAGCCCGGGCAGAAGCCCTCTGGCGCGGCGGGGGGGTTCACAGCTGAGCCCCCTGTCTCCCTCCCTTGCCAGCCCCCCTTTGCCCACCCGGTGCCTGGGTGCCAGAGCTGACTCACCAGCTCCAGGATCCAGGCACCGCCGCCATGCTGCAAGCCTGGGAGGGAGGAGGAATGCTGCGTGGTTGGGGAAGAGGCGGGGCCAGGGCGGGGATTTGGGGAGGGAGCCAATGGGGGAAGGAGGGGGCGGAGCCGGGGCGGAGGGGGGCGCGAGTGCCAGAGCAGAGGGCAAAATTTCTTTTTTGTCCAGTGTCCTGACCAAACATTGGTCGGGACGCGGGACAAAGAAGCAAATATCGGGACAGTCCCGATAAAATGGGGACGTCTGATCACCCTACATGCAGGTCACTCCCAGATGTGTTTGTGTGTCGTATCCTGGCTCTCACTAGCCTTGGTTATACTGCAGGGTGACCCCAACACACTCCGTCCCACACTTCCCCAGAAATGTATGTCTTGCACTGCCCAGCCCTCGCCTGGACAGTCCAAATATGTTAAGTCTGTTATTCCTTTAAGGAAATAATAAACATTATTATTTTTATAATAATACCACAAGAAGGGGTGTCTTGGGGTGTTTGCCCCTCCTTTTTATTGTTTCGGTCCCCCTCTTGAAGAACATTTCCAGGTGAGAACTAGGAGACAGTCTATGTGGAGGGATGTTCCCTACTGGTTTGTGTTTCCTTTGTTTTCCTTCCCTGCATGATGACTTTGCTCCTTAAATGCAAATTAAGGCAAGCATACATTCCTTGGTTTAGAATAGAACTCTTTGCTGACTTCTGCCTGGGCAGGGCTGTGGGGTTTGGATCATGTGTTAATATCATCATACAGGGGAATCTTTTCACTTTTTTATTTTACAAGGACAATGTTGACTGGCAAATCATGAATTTTCAAATGATCCCTTACAAGACATACTTTGTACAAAGATGATTACAGTAGTACAGGGTGTGAATACATGGGTATGTTCCGTCCCAGCACCCGTTCACTGAATGAGGCTGCGGTCCTGTGGAAAAAATAGTATGTCCTCATGTAGTTGAAGACTGTATCATAATGCATACACACAATGGAGCTGAATTAACATTGCACAGGCGACTTTGATCCTGGCATTGCCTAACTTTTGAGTGCTATATTTTGCAACTTTAACATTCTTTTAATGTTTTTTTTTTTAAGAATGTAATTCCATAAAGGATGTGCTGCAATATGTTACCATGCTGTGTCATCCTACATTTAGGACCTGACCTGTAACAAGTCTTTTGTGTAGTCTTTGCCAGAAGAAAAGAGAAGAAAAAATGCTTTGAGCATTTAAATCCAGAAACTCAGTCCAAATGAACGCCTTTAGTTTATTGTGGGTAGGTTGTGTATGCCATTGGAGGGTGGATACTGGAAGTGTGTGAAATAGACCCAAGGCTACGATTCCCTTCCAAGCCTCCACTTCCTCTTGTAACTGAGTAAGAAAGATGCGGTGTATTCCAAGACTGCAGTGCTATTCATTAGGGAGGGAAAAGGTGGGGGGGGGGGAAGGGGAAGGGAGAGGAGGCTACAGGGTGTGGGGGTT
>NW_020678870.1:0-2199 GCF_002925995.2 Terrapene triunguis | reverse complement strand
CCCACAGTGCACCATTGTGACCGCTCTGGACAGCAATCTGAACTCGGATGCACTGGCCAGGTAGACAGGAAAAGCCCCGCGAACATTTGAATTTCATTTCCTGTTTGCCCAGCGTGGAGAGCACAGGTGACCACAGATAGCTCATCAGCACAGGTAACCATGCAGGCCGATAATCGAAAAAGAGCACCAGCATGGACTGTACGGGAGGTACTGGATCTGATCGCTATATGGGGAGAGGATTCAATGCTAGCAGAACTTTGTTCGAAATGCCAAAACTTTTGAAAAAAATCTCCAAGGGCATGATGGAGAGAGGCCACAATAGGGACTCAGATCAGTGCCGCGTGAAAGTCAAGGAGCTCAGACAAGCCTATCAAAAAACAAAGGAGGCAAACGGTCGCTCCGGGTCAGAGCTGCGGAAATGCCGCTTCTACGCCAAGCTGCATGCAGTTCTGGGGGGGCTGCCACCACTACCCCACCTCTGACCGTGGATTCCGAGGCAGGGATAATCTCATCAGCTACACCTGAGGATTCTGCGGACGGGGAAGAGGAGGAGGACGAGCTTGCAGAGAGCACCCAGCATTCCGTTCTCCCCAACAGCCAGGATCTTTTTCTCAGCCTGACTGAAGTACCCTCCCAACCCAGTATCCAAGAAGGGACCTCAGGTGAGTTTACCTTTTAAAATATAAAACTTGTTTTAAAAGGAAGCGTTTTTTAATGATTACTTTGCCCTGAGGACTTGGGATGCATTCGCGGCCAGTACAGCTACTGGAAAAGTCTGTTAACGTGTCTGGGGATGGAGCGGAAATCCTCCAGAGACATCTCCATGAAGCTCTCCTGGAGGTACTCCAAAAGCCTTGCCACAAGGTTTCTGGGCAGTGCAGCCTTATTCCGTCCTCCATGGTAGGACACTTGACCGCGCCATGCTTGCAGCAAGTAATCTGGTATCATTGCATGACATAGCCTGGCAGCGTATGGTCCTGGTGTTTGCTGGCATTCAAGCAACATCCGTTCTTTATCTCGCTGTGTAATCCTCAGGAGAGTGATATCGCTCATGGTAACCTGGTTGAAATACGGGAATTTAATTAAGGGGACAGAGGTGGCCGTTCCTACTGGGCTGTTTGCCTGTGGCTGAAAAGAAATCCTTCCCTGCAGTTAGCCAAGCGCGGGGGGAATTGGCCCAGAGCTTTTTGCGTTTGGCTAGCAGGGATCTTCCCTGATACCAGCCACGCGGTGGGGGGAGGGATAAAGCAATCATCCAGAGAATTGGATGAGGGGGTTAGTTTGTTTTCTGCTGCTGAAGGTTAACAGGAAAACCGCAGCACTCAATGGGCTTTGCTTGGTATGTGGGAAAGGAGGGCGCAGAAGCCGAAAGACAATGGCTTACCATGGCCCCATGCAAACCGAATTCTGTTGCCCGGACCTGTGTCTGTGATTTCTAGCAGCAAAGCCACAGGCACTCAATATTAAGAGGCAAAATGCGACCTTGCACAGAAATCACATGTGCTATGTAATGTGAATAGTGTTGGTCACTGTGAAAGAGTATAAGCATTGTTCTGCAAAATGTATCTTTTTAAAAAATTCTCTCCTTTTTTTTCCCTCCCTCCAGCAGCTGCAAATTCTTCAAGCCTCCCTCCTCCATCCCGAAGGCTATCTCAGATAAGGCGTCGGAAAAAGAAGACACGAGACGATATGTTCGCAGAAATCATGGAATCCACCCACAGTGAAAGAGCTCATCTGAATGAGTGGAAGGACACGGTTTCAAAGTATAGGAAAGAAGCCAGTGAACGTGAGGACAGGAGGGACCAACGTGAGGACAGGAGGGACCAACGTGAGGACAGGAGAGACGCTCGAGATGAGAGGTGGCGGCAGGAAGATCAGAGGAGGCAGGATGCAACGCTGGGGCTGCTGCGTGAGCAAACAGACATGCTCCGGCGTCTGGTGGAGCTTCAGGAACGGCAGCAGGATAAGAGTGCTGCTACAGCCCCTGTATAGCCCCCCGCCCCCCTCACCATGTTCCATAGCCTCCTCACCCAGACGTGTAAGAACGTGGGGGGGAGGCTCCGTACACCTTCCCATTCCACCCCAGTGGACAGCCCAAGCAAAAGGCTGTCATTTTTTTAACCTTTTTTTAGTGGCCTTTTCCTTCCCACCAATCCTCCTCCCAAACCCCACCCGGGTTCCCTCCCTCTTTTTATAATC
>NW_020678869.1:0-1610 GCF_002925995.2 Terrapene triunguis | reverse complement strand
TTTGAAAGGGCCTGCCTTGGGTACAGCATCACTACAGACCAGTACATGGTAGAGCTGAGGCCGCAGCTCAGTGGACCCTTAGCAGAGGTGGCGGCTGAAATGCCTAAGGAACACATGAACAGTTATGAACTTTTTAAAAACAAGGCCAGAATCAGAATGGGGCTAACACCTGAGCATGCCCGTCGGCGGTTCAGAGCCCTAAGGTGGAAACCCGATGTGTCATTTACCCGACATGCCTACCACATTGGGAAAAATTGGGATGCCTGGATATCAGGAGCAAATGTTAAATCTACGGAAGAGTTGCCCTTCCTATTGCAAATGGAGCAGTTTTTAGAGGGTGTTCCTGAGGAAATAGAAAGGTACATCCTAGATGGGAAGCCCAAAACTGTAACCGAGGCGGGGGAGATTGGAGCCAAATGGGTGGAGGTGACAGAAAAGAAAAAAGCTACTAGCAGTTGGAGCGAATATCAGAAGGGGCAAGCCGAAACAAAGCCTTACCACCGGGGACAACCCAAGGCCCCACCCACATCCCAAGGGAAACCCCAGACGCCTTCTCACCCCACCACACCAGTCTCCATCAACCAACATCGCCCCGGTGATACCTTAGCAGGGCGATGTTTTAAATGTAATGAACTGGGGCATATAAAGGCTCACTGCCCCAAGAACCCTAACCGATTACAGTTCATTACACCCCAATCACACCAAAGATCCCCAGACCCAGATGCCTCTCTCATACCCTCGGAGCGAAGGGAAACCTTGAGAGTGGGCGGAAAGAAGGTTATCGCTTGGAGGGACACTGGGGCACAAGTGTCAACTATCCACCAATCCCTAGTGGACCCCAAACTCATCAACCCGGAGGCTACAGTGACAATTCAACCCTTCGTGTCACAGTCTGTAACCTTGCCTACAGCCCAGTTGCATGTCCAGTACAAGGGCTGGGCAGGAATGTGGACTTTTGCAGTCTATGACAATTATCCCATCCCCATGCTGCTGGGGGAAGACTTGGCCAACCATGTGAAGCTAGCCAAGAGGGTGGGAATAGTCACCCGCAGCCAGGCTAAGCAAGCTTCCACCCCCATCCCTGTTCCTGAGCTGTCCACCAGGGCCCCGTCTGTGTTACCGGAGACCCAAACACAGGTGGTGGAACCGGATCCCCTGCCAACGACTGCAACAGCCGTAGTGGATCCAATCCCAGAGACCCAGCCAAAGCCAGTCCCGGAACCGGAACTGGCAACGCAACCAGCACCAGAACCATTGCCGGCACGGAGTCCAGCGCTTGCAAACCCGTCTACAACTCCAATGCCAGAGGGCACCAGCGAGCCTGAACTGGCGGAAGCAGCAGATAACCCTACCCAAGAGGCTCAGCCAGAG
Source organism: Terrapene triunguis (assembly GCF_002925995.2). NCBI lineage: Eukaryota > Metazoa > Chordata > Testudines > Emydidae > Terrapene > Terrapene triunguis. The sequence continues at coordinate 239 of NW_020678869.1, read as the reverse complement.
CCTGAGATACCACATAGTGCACCAGCGGACAGCGGTTCACAGTCAATGGAAACAGTCCCAGCACCTGCATCGCTTCCAGAGGGACCAAGCCCCAGTCCACAGTCCAAGGAGGAACTGATGTCTCCAGCATCAAGGGAACAGTTCCAGGCCGAGCAGGAAGCAGATGACAGCCTTCAGAAAGCTTGGGCGGCGGCACGGAGCACCCCACCGCCTCTCAGCTCTTCTAACCGATCCCGGTT
>NW_020678868.1:0-1744 GCF_002925995.2 Terrapene triunguis | reverse complement strand
TCTGCAGGACCGGAGGCAGGAGGAGAGAGCCCCGCTGCAGTCTCTCTCTAACCGCCCTGCCCCGCCACCAAGTCCCATACCCCCCTCACCCAAAGTCCAAACACGGAGGGGCGGCAGGGGCCGTGAAAACTTTCACTCCACCCCAGCGGACAGCTATAGCACTAGAAGGCTCTCATTCCCCAAAATCTGAAAAGTCCTTTCCTACCCGCCTCACACAAGACCCCGTCCAAGTTTCACCCCCCCGTTCCATGTGTGGTTGTTAATAAAAAATACGTTTCTGTTCATTACTGTTTCCATCCTCTTCTTTTGGAGGAGAGTCTGTCTGAAGGGGGGGGGAAGGGGCTTGGTAATTAGACAGGACAGTCACCTTTAGCGGGGGGCAGGCCCAGCAGCAGGGCACATACACAGTGCAGTGACTAGTTACCCTGGTCAGTCTGGGAGGTGGCTTTCATGTTCTGTGGGGGGGGGCGGGGTTGCTCTGTGACTTTGTGGCGGGGGAGGGCAGTTTAGAAGCATCATTAGCATCACAACACTAAACCCAGGTTTAAAACATTCCCGCGAAAACAGTAATGAAGACAACGGTGTTCATTAGCAAAACAGAACAGATTTTATTTTTTGGGAAGGGGGTGAAGGGGGTAACTGGGTAAAGAAACGGGGGCAAGTTCAGCCTCTGTGTCCAGAAACTTAAAAGTCACTGGGTACCCTGCTCAGTCTTGGACCTGGCTTTCAAAGCCTCCCGGATGCACAGCGCGTCCCGCTGGGATCTTCTAATCGCCCGGCTGTCTGGCTGGGCGTAATCAGCAGCCAGGCTATTTGCCTCAACCTCCCACCCCGCCATAAAGGTCTCCCCCTTGCTCTCACAGAGATTGTGGAGCACACAGCAAGCTGCTATAACGATGGGGATATTGGTTTCGCTGAGATCACAGCGAGTCAGTAAGCTTCTCCATCTCCCCTTGAGACGGCCAAAAGCACACTCCACCACCATTCTGCACTTGCTCAGCCGGTAGTTGAAGAGTTCTTTTTCACTGTCCAGGGCGCCAGTATAGGGCTTCATGAGCCAGGGCATTAGCGGGTACGCTGGGTCCCCGAGGATCACTGTAGGCATCTCCACATCCCCAACAGTTATCTTGTGGTCTGGGAAGTAAATACCAGTCAGGGCTGCTCGCATGCGGGTGTCCTTGCGCTTCAGGGCAGGGGACAGCAACTCACAAAGTTCCAGGAAAGTCCCCTTCCGCATGCGAAAGTTTCGCAGCCACTGGGATTTATCCCAGACCTGAAGCACTATGCGGTCCCACCAGTCCGTGCTTGTTTCCCGGGCCCAGAATCGCCGTTCAACAAAATCCACATGCCCCATTGCAAACGTGATGTCCTCGGCGCTGGGTGTCGTGGTTTCTGACAGGCATGTGCTACTCTCGGAGTTCAGGTCCTCACTCCGCTGCCGTAGCCTCCTCGCCTGATTTCTCTCTATCTGCCTCTGTGAAAGGTGGATGATGAGCTGCGAGGCGTTGACAATGGCCACAACTGCAGCGATGGTCGCAGCGGGATCCATGCTCGCGGTGCTGTGGCGTCCGCGCTGTCACTGACCAGAAAAGTGCGCGAACTGATTTCCCGCCGGCGCTTTCAAGGAGGGAGGGAGGGCGGGAGCGACAATTGGATGACGACAGTTACCCAAAAGCACCCTCGAGACATTTTTTTCCCCCAGAAGGCATTGGGGGCTCGACCCAGAATTCCAATGGGCAGCGGG
>NW_020678867.1:0-1108 GCF_002925995.2 Terrapene triunguis | reverse complement strand
AGCTACATCTCTCAGGGGTGTCAATTTTTTTGCTATTGCAAAAGAAGTGTGGAAGCAGAAACAGAACTGTCAAAAAAGAACTGCAATGCATGACAGTTTGTTAGCAAGAGTCAGGCTAACTGTAGCCCTGATAACGCGAGATTTGTAGAAGCGAGGATTGTGTGAGGCAGGTGAGAAAGAACTGTGTGAGAAGTTATTGCGACCTTGTGTAGATAATATGGAATGTAGACTAAGAGTCTACATTAGTGAGCAAAACAAGATATCAGAATAACCTATGTATAAACAAAATGCAGTTGTTGCTTATTATTGTCTGTATCAAAAGGTATAAATGCTTGCTGTAATTGTTTACTGTTGAGAGAGACCTGCTTAGCTCTCTCCCTCTGCACAATTGTACCCAAACAAAAAGTGAGAACTCAGTTTTTCTCCGACAATTTGGGGGCTCGTCCGGGATGGCAACGCCCACAGAGGCACTGGCAGTTGCTACGGATCGTTCCCCTTCGAACCCCATGGCGCCACAATAGAGGTAGGAGACCTTTTGAAATCTCTATTGGGGTGTCGGAGGAGAACTGTCCGTGGGGTCGTCTGTCCCTGTTGGGCTCACGCCATCCGAACTTATTGACTGTGCAGCAAGATCAGATGCTGAGCGGCGTAGGGGAATTGTTTGCCGCCCCCTGTATGCATATGCGAGGTGCATAGGATTGCACCTGTGTTGAGGGGTTGTTACTGCCTCAGCAGGAGGGGTTTTTACCGCCTCATAGTCCGGACAGAGGGGTTGTTTACCGCCTCAAGAGGGGTTTTTACCGCCTCGAGTGATGCATCGAGGTACTTGGGAATAGTACCTGAGGTACTTGGGAATAGTACCTGGAGTAAGGCCTTGGTGTGTGTGTGGTATGTGTGTGTGTACACCAGTGTAAATTAAGTGTTACCGGAAGACGCCCAAAGTACTCTGCGAAGTCTTTTGGCTCGTGACCAGAACTACTCTAACGCAAGCCCGGTAACTAGAAGATCTTTTAGGAGATCCGACCCACGGTACGCTAACTCGGCCTGGCATTGTCCGGCGAGGAGGCTGCCTGGGTCTAGGAGTGTGTGAACCCATCTTCCCTCCCCT
>NW_020678866.1:0-2133 GCF_002925995.2 Terrapene triunguis | reverse complement strand
GGGAAGAGGAGGAAGGAGATGAGGAGGACGAGGCAGTCGACAGCGCTTACCAAGCTGATTTTCCCGACAGCCAGGAGCTCTTCATCACCGTTACAGAGATCCCCTACCAACCCTCCCCAGCATGTAACCTGGACACAGATTCAGGCGAAGGATCAAGCGGTAAGTGCTTTAAACATATTAACCTTTATTTTTTACAAAACTTGAATATTAATACTAACAACAATCTGTGAATCATGATTTCTTCCCCCTGGGCGCTTAAGTAATCAGTAACAACTATTTAAAAACAAAAATCAAATAGTGTCCGGTTCTGCATGATTGTGCTGCCCAAGCTGCTCCACTCTTTAGTGCCTGCTACTGCAGCTATATTAGAATCCTGTCTATATGTCCGGGGATAGAGCAGTAGTCCTCCACGGACATCTCCACAAAGCTCTGCTGCAGGTAATGGGATAGCCTGTTCATCAGGTTCCTGGGGAGAGCGGCTTTACTTGGTCCTCCGAAGTAGGAGACGTTCCCGCGCCAGGAGACAAGCAGGTACTCCGGTATCATTGCCTTGCATAGCATGGCGGCATAGGGCCCCGGTCTCTGCAGGCTTTCTCGAAGCATCCGTTGGATCTCGGTGTCCGGGATGTTCATGAGAGTTATGTCGCTCATGATGACCTGCTTTGAATTAGGTAGGGGACTGTTAGTATTGGGACTGCTTGCAACAAGTTCCTTTACAGAACTGTGACCGCTGGTTTACAGCCACGCGGTGGGGGCGGGAGAGGGGCAGCATACAGGGATCTTTCCCTGGCTCATCCGCGAGGGGGTGGGACAGGGCCAGAGTTCCTGCTTGGCCGATTGCTGGCAGCACAGACTGGCAGTGCTTTCAATGTGAAAGGAGGCCAGTGGTACTCCTACAGTTTTAAGCAGCCACAAGTCTACGGCTTACCATGTTTGCCTGCTACAGAGAGTACCGTGTCCTGCCCCGCTTCCCAGATCGGCAGTGCAAAAGCCCAGGCACTGAAGGCGAGGTTCGAAAATTCGACCTTGTCCGGAGTGCGCATGTGATAGGTGTGGTTCATGGTCTTGTTCACAGAGAAAAACTATGTTCTTGATTCACAACCACATTTATCTTTCGGAGGAATTCACTGCCTTTTCCTCATTCCCACAGCCACATCTGCAACTGTCTCCTAACCCAGCTTGGCATCACACTCCCAGAGGCTAGCGCACATTAGGCGGAGAAAGAAGAAGACGCGAGAGGACATGTTCTCAGAACTAATGGGCTGCTCCTGAGCCCAGGCAGCACAGCAGAACTAGTGGAGGGAGAATTTGTCACAAATGCACCGGACACACATGGAACGTGAGGAGAGGTGGCGGGCAGGAAGACCAGCAGGCGACTCAAACGCTGCTTGGACTTCTGAGGGAGCAAACGGACACGCTCCGGCGCCTTGTTGATGTTCTGCAGGAACGGAGGCAGGAGGACAGAGCCCCGCTGCAGTCTATCAGGAACCGCAGTCCCCCGCCACCAAGTCCCATACCCCCCTCTCCCAAAGTCCAAAGAAGGAGGGGTGGCAGAGTCCGTGAAAACTCTCACTCCACCCCTGCAGACTGCTCAAGCACCAGAAGGCTGTCATTCCCCAAAATTTGAAAAGTCCTTTCCTGCCCGCCTCACCCAAGCCCCCGTCCGACTTTCACCCCCCAGTTTCCTGTCTGGTTGTTAATAAAAAATATGTTTCTGTTCATTACTGTTTCAGTCAGGTTACTTTGTGGCGGGGGAGGGCAGTTACAGATCTTATGCTGCAGTCCTTATCCTGGATCACAGAGCCACGCAGCAGGGGATCTGTAACCCTCCTCCCCCAGGCAGAAACTCACATAGCTGACACATACACGCAGTTCTGCCCAGGAGTGATGGCAGGCTCCGTTGAAACAACCAGTGCACCACTGCGGAGCCTGTCATTCCTGGAGTTTAGAAGCATCATTTGCATCAGAACACTAAACCCGCCCCCCGCCACTGTCTGCGTCCCCGGTTTAAAACATTCCCGCGAAAACAGTAATAAAGACAACGGTGTTCATTGACAAAATAGAACTGATTTTATTTTTTGGGAAGGGGGGTGAAGGGGGTATGTAACTGGAGGTTCAGCTTCTGTGTCCACA
>NW_020678865.1:0-1305 GCF_002925995.2 Terrapene triunguis | reverse complement strand
AAAAAGCAAACCAAAACAATCTCGCCCACCCCCCCAAGTTCAAAACTCTTGGAGAATGGTTAAGCTAGATGCAAAAGCCAGATACACAAACTTTTGGTGTGTTAAAAAACATCCAGAAATGCCTATGCTTTTACAGAAATTTATCTTTCATCATCAAAGTACAAAATACAGTGTAATGGACAGCTCAGCCCACTCCAATGAATATTTAGCCACCAGCTGACAAGATAATAGAATAAACACCACGCTATAGCAGACTTGATGCTGATAAAAGTAGTTTAACATGTTGGTCTTGACATCTAAAGCATTTAATGGACTGGGTTCAAGATCTCTTCCTGCTCTTCTAACTCCTGATGTACCATCTTGCCCTCTGCGATCTGCAGGCTTAACTCTTAAAGCCAAGAGTATTTGGAGTCAAATAGGGTACTGTCTGTATCTTTGCCTCTGCTGTGGCTTCAGCTCTATGGACTTTTGCTCCCACTTGCTCCAGGCCTTAGATCTTAGTGTTGCGATAGCTGCTTTTAAAAATCAGATTAAAAACCCCTTTTTTATTGAGCATGGCAACCTGATTTGTTTTATATTCCAACTGCACGGAGGACCTAAGGCATCACTTGATGGATAGGCACCTAATAATTATTATTGCAGTGTGGGAACCTGCTTCTCTTTTCAGATGAATAGAGCCTCTAGAACTGATTTCCACTATTGGGGTAGCCTTCTGTGCATCCCTGTCATCTCACACTGTGTTCTCTGTGTCTTGCCTTTTCAGTGTGCCTTGTATGTGCAAGAGCTTCAATTTCTTTCTTTCTAAATATCTGCTTCTCAAAGACCTTGTAGTTCATGTCAGGATAGACAATGATTTTTTTGGCCACAATAAATAATCTAGTAGGTAGCTTCAGTTCTGCATGTGCTTTGCCTTGCTTGTTCAATGCTACTTTTTTATTTATTTTTTTAACATGGAGGTAGAACTTGTATCTGATTCTGTCTTTCTTTTTAAAATATCTCCTCTCTGAATCTTACAGAGTTCAGATAAGGAGAATGTGGTTTCATTTTAGTAAATAATACAGTAGATGAATTCATTCCTACATGAACTGTGCTGAATGCCTTCTAGATAATTTTTGTGGCTGAATCTACAGTAGTGGTTCTCAAACTGGGGGCGCCGCTTTGTGTAGGGAAAGCCCCTGGCGGGCCGGGCCGGTTTGTTTACCTGCCCCGTCCGCAGGTCCGGCCGATCGCTGCTCTCGCCGCGGTTCGCTGCTCCAGGCCAATGGGAGCTGCTGGAAGCAGCGCAGGCCGAGGGACGTACTGGCC
>NW_020678864.1:0-2823 GCF_002925995.2 Terrapene triunguis | reverse complement strand
AGGAAGACTGGCATCCTCAAAGACAGTTGGTAGTTCCCACTAAGTATCGGGTAAAGCTCTTGAGCTTAGCCCATGATCATCCCAGTGGCCATTCTGGGGTGAACAGAACCAAAGACCGGTTGGGGAAGTCCTTCCACTGGGAGGGAATGGGCAAGGACGTTGCTAATTATGTCCGGTCTTGTGAGGTGTGCCAACGAGTGGGAAAGCCCCAAGACCAGGTTAAAGCCCCTCTCCAGCCACTACCCATAATTGAGGTCCCATTTCAGCGAGTAGCTGTGGATATTCTGGGTCCTTTCCCAAAGAAGACACCCAGAGGAAAGCAGTACGTACTGACTTTCATGGATTTTGCTACCCGATGGCCGGAAGCTGTACCCTTAAGCAACACCAGGGCTAAAAGTGTGTGCCAGGCATTAGCAGACATTTTTGCCAGGGTAGGTTGGCCCTCCGACATCCTTACAGATTCGGGAACTAATTTCCTGGCAGGGAACATGAAAAACCTGTGGGAAGCTCATGGGGTGAATCACTTGGTTGCCACCTCTCATCACCATCAAACCAATGGTCTGGTGGAGAGGTTTAATGGAACTTTGGGGGCCATGATACGTAAATTCGTAAATGAACACTCCAATGATTGAGACCTAGTGTTGCAGCAGTTGCTTTTTGCCTACAGGGCTGTACCACATCCCAGTTTAGGGTTTTCACCATTTGAACTTGTGTATGGCCGCGAGGTTAAGGGGCCATTACAGTTGGTGAAGCAGCAATGGGAGGGGTTTACGCCTTCTCCAGGAACTAACATTCTAGACTTTGTAAGCAACCTACAAAACACCCTCCGACACTCTTTAGCCCTTGCTAAAGAAAACCTAAAGGATGCTCAGGAAGAGCAAAAGGCCTGGTATGATAAACATTCCAGAGAACGGTCCTTCAAAGTAGGAGACCAAGTCATGGTCTTAAAGGCGCTCCAGGCCCATAAAATGGAAGCGTTGTGGGAAGGACCATTCACGGTCCAGGAGCGCGTAGGAGCTGTTAACTATCTCATAGCCTCCCCCACCTTCAACATAAAGCCTAAGGTATACCATGTTAATTCTCTTAAGCCCTTTTATTCCAGAGAATTAAACGTTTGCCAGTTTACAGCCCAGGAAACTGATGACGCGGAGTGGCCTGCAGGTGTCTACTATGAAGGAAAAAGGAATGGTGGCGTGGAAGAGGTGAACCTCTCCACGACCCTGGGACGTCTGCAGCGACAGCAGATCAAGGAGCTGTGCACAAGCTTTGCACCGATTTTCTCAGCCACTCCAGGAAGGACCGAACGGGCATACCACTCCATTGACACAGGTAATGCTCACCCAATGACCCCACCCTACCGGGAGTCACCTCATGCCCAAGCTGCTATACAAAGGGAGATCCAGGACATGCTACAGATGGGTATAATCTGCCCCTCTACCAGTGCATGGGCATCTCCAGTGGTTCTAGTTCCCAAACCAGATGGGGAAATACGCTTTTGCGTGGACTACCGTAAGCTAAATGCTGTAACTCGTCCTGACAACTATCCAATGCCACGCACAGATGAGCTATTGGAGAAATTGGAACATGCCCAATTCATCTCTACTTTAGACTTAACCAAGGGGTACTGGCAAGTACCACTAGATGAACCCGCTAAGGAAAGGTCCGCCTTCGTCACCCAGGCAGGGGTGTATGAATTCAATGTACTCCCTTTCGGGTTGCGAAATGCACCCGCCACCTTCCAAAGACTTGTAGATGGTCTCTTAGCGGGATTGGGAGAATCTGCAGTTGCCTACCTCAATGATGTGGCCATTTTTTCTGATTCATGGACAGAACACCTGGAGCACCTGGAAAAAGTCTTCGAGCGCATCCGACAGGCAGGACTAACTGTTAAGGCTAAAAAGTGTCAAATAGGCCAAAACAGAGTGACGTACCTGGGGCACCAGGTGGGTCAAGGAACTATAAATCCCCTACAGGCCAAAGTGGATGCTATCCAAAAGTGGCCGGTTCCAAAGTCAAAGAAACAGGTCCAATCCTTCTTAGGCTTGGCCGGATATTATAGGCGATTTGTACCACACTACAGCCAAATCGCCGCCCCGCTGACAGACCTAACCAGAAAGAAACAGCTAAATGCAGTTCAGTGGACTGATGAGTGTCAAAAGGCCTTTAACCAGCTTAAGGCAACACTCATGTCTGACCCTGTGCTAAGGGCCCCAGACTTTGACAAACCGTTCCTAGTAACCACAAATGCGTCCGAGCGAGGCGTGGGAGCAGTTTTAATGCAGGAAGGACCGGATCAAGAATTCCATCCTGTCGTGTTTCTCAGCAAGAAACTGTCTGAGAGGGAAAGCCACTGGTCAATCAGCGAAAAGGAATGCTACGCCATTGTGTACGCGCTGGAAAAGCTACGCCCATATGTTTGGGGACAGCGTTTCCAACTACAAACAGACCATGCTGCGCTACAGTGGCTTCATACCGCCAAGGGAAATAACAAAAAACTTCTTCGGTGGAGTTTAGCTCTCCAAGATTTTGATTTTGAAATACAACACATTTCAGGAGCTTCTAACAAAGTGGCTGATGCACTCTCCCGGGAAAGTTTCCCAGAGTTAACTGGTTAACAATTGTTCTTGGAATGAAACATATTGTTAGTTTTTATATAATCAGTAGTATGTCTAAAGGTACATGTGTCTTATTAACTCTGTTTTCTCCTAGAACTCCAGGAAAAAATCACAGCCAGTGTGGAACCAAACGTCCAACACTATCTGTGATTTGGGGGGCGTGTCATAACTATAAAGGGAAGGGAAACAGCTCTCCTGTGTACAGAGA
>NW_020678863.1:0-1058 GCF_002925995.2 Terrapene triunguis | reverse complement strand
ACTTCATGCTGTGCTGCCCCTGTGCGCTGTTCCCAGAGCGTCCTGTAGCAGGGGAGGGCAGAGCGCTAGGGTGTGTGTCACTGGCTTGTTAGGGTGTTGCTGAAACAGGGCAGAGTAGAGGTTGCATTGTGGGGATGCCATAAGCCTTAACTCTGCATTTCCCCTCCTAAGAACCGAGGGGACAGGAACCCTTACCCAGCAAGGTCACGTTCTCATAGTTCTCCTGCATGACGTCTCTGTAGAGGGCTCTCTGAGCGGGGTCTAGCAGAGCCCCCTGCCCCGCGGTGAAATACACAGCCCCTCCTCGAAGCTCACCGGCCCCTGAAACAACAGGTGCCCCCCACTCAGTGCCTGCTGCCCCAGCCACAACTCCACTATTCATGGGGGAAAGGAGCCAATCAAATGGAAGCTCTGAGGGGCTCGCAGTCAGAGGCCAACCCCCAAACCACTCATAAGAACGGCCAGCCTGAGTCATACCAAAGGTCCATCTAGCCCAGTATCCTGTCTGCCGACAGTGGCCAGTGCCAGACGCCTCAGAGGGAATGAACAGAACAGGGAATCATCAAGTGATTCACCCGTCGCCTATTCCCAGTTTCTGGCAAACAGAGACTAGGGACACCATCCCTGCCCATCCCGGCTAATAGCCATCGATGGACCTGCCCTCCATGAATTTATCTAGTACCAGAGCATCCAGGAAACATCCAGGTGAGGGGACGAAGAGAGAGCCCCTGGTCTCTCCCAGCAGATCCATCACACACCTACTAGCCAGGGGCTGATACAGGAGATGGAGCCCTGGCAGGGTCCAGGGACAATTCCCTGGTAGATACCAACACCCTCCTCATTGCGAGGAGCTGGATATGAAGGGAAGGGCAGGGCCCCTAAGCTGCCCCTTTCATATTTCGCAGCTGCCGTTGGTCAGTCGGGTCAGGCTCCAGCACTGGGAGCCTGGTCAGTGTTTCCTAACCTCACCTAAGTGGGTTGTTTCCTCTCCCACAAATTAGGGCATTTCCCCTCCGAACCGCATGGCTCTGATCCTAAAATCCAGGGCACTTATTAAA
>NW_020678862.1:0-1022 GCF_002925995.2 Terrapene triunguis | reverse complement strand
CGCTCCCCCGTCGACTCCGCTTCCGCCTCTCGCTGCAGTGGAGTTCCAGAGTCGACGGCAGAGCGATCGGGGATCAATTTTATCGTGTCTACACTAGACGATAGATCGATAGATCGATCACTACCCGATCCGGCAGGTAGTGTAGACGTACCCTTAGATGCCTAAATACAGACTTAGATTTAGGCACTGAGGCCCTAGACAACCATGTAAATAGATGCCTGTAGCCAGTGGGGAGGGGTCGTCTGCTTGGCTCTCTTTGCAGCTTTGGGGTCTAAATCTATATTTTGGCCCCCATCGGTGGCCTGATTTTCAAGGCTACTAAGCACTCCTTAATGTCAATGGGAGCTGGGTGCTCATTCCTTTTGGAATCAGGTCATTAAACAGAAAGGACCTGTGGGTATTACCTTCATCCCCACTGACTCTGTGCAAAGGTTTCCCCGAATATCGAAGCAAAATGTCGCTTTTCCATGATCACCAGTTCATTGTATTAACTAGGGCTGCCAACTTTCTAATGGCACAAAACCGAATACCCCCGGCCCTCCCACTCCTCAAGACCCCGCCCATGCTCCACCCCTTCTCCGAGGCCCTGCCACCGCTCGCTCCAACCCCCTTCCTCCATCGCTTGTTTTCCCCCACCCTCACTCACTTTCACTGGGCAGGGGCAGGGGGGTTGGGGTGCGGGAGGCGGGTGAGGGCTTCGGCTGGGGGTGCAGGCTCTGGGGTGGGGCCGGGGATGAGAGGTTTGGGGTGTGGGAGACGGCTCCAGGCTTAGGCAGGGGGTTGAGGTGTGGGGGGGCATGGGCTTTGGGCTGGGGGTGCAGGCTCCAGGTGGGGCCAGAAATGAGGGGTTAAGGGTGTGGGAGAGGGCTCCAAGCTGGGGACTGGGGGGGGCTCAGGGCTGGGGCAGGGATTGGGGTGCTGGGAGGATGTGGGGGTACGGGCTCAGGGAGGGAATGTGGGTGCGGGAGGGGGCTTCGAGCTGGGGCAGGGGATTGTGGGGGCTCAGGGCTGGGGCAGGGGTT
>NW_020678861.1:0-12596 GCF_002925995.2 Terrapene triunguis | reverse complement strand
GGGTGAAATCCTGGCCCCACTGAAGCCAATGAGGCCTTGCCATGGACTTCAACAGAACCAAGATTTCACCCATTTTCTGTTTGCTTTTATATAGATGCAAATATTAAGATAGCACATCTCACCACATGAAATACACCATTTCTCTAAAAAGAGCTGTTCATGTTTCTTGTTGTTCCCTTTGCCTCAGCTTGTAGTTCTGGTCATTTTTCTTGTACATAGATTATACACACAATTTCTTCCAGCTTCATTATTGCAGCAAGCTTTCTTATGAAATTTCCATATTTTGACTCAACTTGGGTACACTTTGGATAAGCTATGTGTCTGATTTGTAACTCCCATAATAGCCGATAGCTCTACCCCATTTATTACATTTCTCTCTTCAAATATTTTGTTTTACAATACTCACTATGCCCATATGTTAAGAGTATTCACTGTTTCTTGAAATACAAAAAGTAGACAATTTTTGCATTTCATACTACAATAAGAACATGGCCATTTCACTTGTTTATACAAGCAAGCACCATTTAGGAAAAAGTACAAGATGCTAAAATCTCACAATTATTACATGCAGTAAATGAATTCACAAAACAATAATTTAAAATAAAAGTTGTAAAAAAAGTGATACTCCTTTATGGATTTGGCACTTTTACCATGTGTAACAGTGCAGCACTCTGACTAGCGCAGTTATCTATAGTACCTCATACAATACTGAGCACTGTGTGTAAACTGTTTATGCCATTCAGTTTTACTTCTGGAAAAAAAGATATATCAGTTAAAAAAAATGCCTAGTCTATAAAGCCTAGAGCTCATTTACAGTAGCTAATAGAAAAAGCAGAACCATGTCTACTATAATCTTCAATTCAACATCAGGTAACCAAAATTATAGGTTTATGCTGAACACAATTTTATGTTCAAACACAGAGATAAGCAGCATAATCCCAAAACCTAACAGGATTCCAGCATTCTGTAACAGGAAATATCCCCAACGGCTACATCCATGATCACTAGCATCATTGTGCAGCATTTCAGGCACCTAAATAAATAAAAATATATATATATATATATTAACATCTTCAAAATAAATGACTGATACTATTCTGACTTGTTCCATTAAGGGCCAGATTCTGTAACCCTCACTCATGTGGAGTAGTATCTTACTCCTGTCAGCTTCATTCATGTGGAATAGTATCTTACTCTTTGAGTAGTCCCACTGACTTCAGTGACCCCACTTGTGGAGTAAATTCCTAGTCCTCATGAGTAAGGATATCAGAATCTGCCTCCAAACCGCTTATCATAACTTGGAAAGTGGTGATGTAGCACAGGTCTAATCAGCACCATCTATTTTCAGGAATTATACCAAATGAAATTCATGTCTTCTAATTATATTATTGGTGCATAGATGATTTATTTACAAATTATAAATAAGAATATAATCTGATTTTCATAAGCAGTATAGTTCTAGAAACTGGAAACAAGAACAAGTTTGTACGTTATTTTTATCCATTAGAATAATTTTCTGTGTTGTAGTACTGTATTGGTTTAATCCAGAGAAGTGCTGAAGATTTATTTCAAGTGTACAGCACATCTCAGGATCATGCCAATAGTGTACAACCAGGCCATTGCACCATTATCCAATAAACCAGCCACAGCATTTTTATCACTAATAAAGTGGTATTAAAAATAATTGAAAGAACAGGCTGACATAGGGAGAATGTCTCACTGAAAATAAACATCTCTGCCTCCCCTCACTGTTAATTTTTTTAAAATGTTTTTGCCTCAATGCTTACTACCAGAGACCATCATCCTTTAATGTTCCATTCCACCAAAATCTTCTATATAGAACAAATCCAGAACCTGAACAATTTTACTCAATAAAGCAACAACATCCAGGTGCCTTAAGATTGTTTACAATGTGTTTATGTGCATTCCCAGAGAATTTTGCTTTATTACGCAGAAAAAAATTCTAGTAATATTCCGATTTGGTATAAAATTTCAATTATTTGAATAGAAACTTCCAACACATTACACTACTCACAATATGATACTTAATGTCTATTTACTTGTTTGTGTTCCATAATTGTGTTGAAAAGTTTCCTTAAGAACAAATTAAATGATATCATTCTTTAGGTTAAGAAATGCATAATACATTTATAATTTATATCCTACCTATCTAGTGTGTTAAGATTAGTTTGCGGTTTTGTTTATTTACTAAGGTAATCTGCTTTGATCTATATGCTATCACTTATATTCACTTAAAATCCATCTTTTGTAGTTAATAAACTTGTTTTTGTTTTGTTTAAAACCAGTGTGTGCAAATTATAACTTGTGGTAAAGAGTTGTTGAGTATCTCTCTCCACATTGAGGGAGGGGGTGAATTTTTTGAGCTTGCGCTGTACAGTTAGTTCCCTGTGCAGCACAAGACGGTCAGGGGTGCTGGAACAATTTTTATAGTGGGGGTGCTGAGAGCCATTGAACCAAAATGTAAACCCTGTATATAATGGAAACCACTTCAAGTCAGGGGATGCTGCAGTATCCCCTGCACAGCTAGTTCCAGCACGGTATAATTTTGAGTTTACACTCCAGAGCGGGGTATGTGCACTTAAGTACTGGGCAATTCCTTAGCTGAGCCTTCCCATGCAGAGCTGATTTCAGCATCTGTGTGTATAGCTGCAGCTGGGTGTGTACATGTGCTGGTAAAGTGCATTCTGAAGCCTGAGGGAGGGGTTGGCTGGCTTGCCTCAGCAATACAGTGTAAAGGAACCCAGGCTGGTGAGTCAGGCAGGCTCAGTGGTACCCCAGTTCCAAGCAGCACCCCAGCGGGGGGGAGGGGAGGGGAGAGAGAACTCATCACACATAGTACCTATCTTTAAAAAGGGGAACAAGGAAGACCCAGGGAATTATAGACCAGTCAGCCTAACTTCAATACCTAGAAAGATACTGGATCAAATTATTAAACAATCAGTTTGTAAACACTTGGAAGATGATAGGGTTATAAGAAATAGTCAGCATGGATTTGTCAAGAACAAATCATGGCAACCCAATTTAATTTATTTATTTGATAGCATTACTGTCCTAATGGATGGGGGGAGGGGACAGTAGACATATTATACCTTGATTTTCAGTAAGGCTTTTGACACAGTTCCACATGGCATTCTCTTAAGCAAATTACGGAAATGTGGTCTAGATGAAATTGCTATAACATGCATGCACAACTGGTTAAAAGACCGTACTCAAAAAGTTGTTCTCAATGGTTTTCTCTCTGACTGGGAGGGTTTCTCTAGTGGAGTTCCATAGGGGTCAGTTCTGGGTCCAGTACTATGTATTCATTATTTTCATTTATGACTTAGATAATGGAGTAAAGAGTGTGCTTATAAAATTTGCAGATGACATCAAGCTGGAGGGGTTGCAAGCACTTTGGAGGAAAGGCTTAAAATTAAAAATGACATTGACAAATTGGAAAATTGATCTGAATTCAGCAAGATGAAATTCAATAAAGAGAAGTAAAAAGTACTTCACTTAGGAAGGAAAAATCAAATGTACAACTACAAAATGGGGAATAACTGTCTCAACCTTTCCAGACTACTGTATCCCTTTCAGGAGTCTGATTTGTCTTGCATACCTCCAAGTTTCACCTCACTTAAAAACTACTTGCTTATAAAATCAGACATAAAAATATAAAAGTGTCATAGCACACTTACTGAAAAAATGCTTACTTTCTCATTTTTTACCATATCAATATAAAATCAACTGGAATGTAAATATTATACTTACATTTCAGTATATAGCAGGGATAGGCAACCTATGGCACATGTGCCAAAGGCAGCACGCGAGCTGATTTTCAGTGGCACTCACACTGCCCGGGTTCTGGCCAGCGGTCCGGCGGACTCTGCATTTAAATTTAATTTTAAATGAAGCTTCTTAAACATTTTTAAAACCTTATTTACTTTACATACAACAATAGTTTCATTATATATTATAGACTTATAGAAAGAGACCTTCTAAAAATGTTAAACTGTATTACTGGCACGCAAAACCTTAAATTAGAGTGAATAAATGAAGACTCAGCACACCACTTCTGAAAGGTTGCCGACCCCTGGTATATAGTATATAGAACAGTATGAACAAGTCGTATGAAATTTTAGTTTGTACTGACTTTGCTAGTGTTTTTTATATAATCTGTTGTGAAACTAGGCATGTATCTAGATGAGTTGATGTACCCCCTGAAAGAACTCTGTTTACCCCCAGGGGCATGTGTACCCTGCTGGAGAACCACTGTTCTAGGTGGTAGTACTGTTGAAAAGGATCTAGGGGTTATAATGGACCACAAAGTGAATATGAGTCGCCAATGTGATGCAGCTGAAAAAAAGGCTCATACAATTCTGGGTATATTAACAGGAGTATTGTACGTAAGACACGAGATAATTGTCCTGCTCTACTCGGCACTGGTGAGGCCCCAACTGGAGTACTTGTGTCCAATTCTGGGCACCACAATTTAGACAAGTTGTGACAAACGAAAGAGTCCAGAGGAGAGCGGCAAAAATGATAAAAGGTTTAGAAAAACCTGACCTCTGAGGAAAGGTTGAAAAAATTGGGCATGTTTAGTCTTGAGAAAAGAAAACTGAGGGGCGACCTGATAACAGTCTTCCAATATGTTAAGAGCTGTTATAAAGAGGATGGTGATCAATTGTTTTCCATGTTCACTGAAGGTAGGACAAGAAGTAATGGGCTTAATCTGCAACAAGGAAGATTTACATCAGATATTAGTAAAAACTTTCTAACTATAAGGGTAGTTAAGCTATGGAGTAAGGCTCCCAAGGGTGATTGTGGATTCCTCATCATTGGAAACTTCTAAAAATAAGCTGAACACCTGTAAAGGATGGTCTAGGTTTACTTTGTCCTGCCACAGCACAGGGGGCTGGATTTGACGACGTCTCAAAGTCTCTTCTAGACCTACATTTCTGTGATTCTTTGATTCCAAGATCTCTTTCTTGAATGGTATCAGCTAATTTAGAACCCATCATTTTATATGTGTAGTTGGGATTATTTTGTGCTGCATTTATCAGTGTTGAATTTCATCTGCCATTTTGTTGCCCAAACACCCTGTTTTGTGAGATACCCCTGTAACTCACAGTCAGCTTTGCAATTAACTATCTTGAATAATTTTGTATCATCTGCAAATTTTACCACCTTATTGTTTACTCTCTTTTCCAGATCATCAATGAATATGTTGAACAGCACAGGTAAAAGTACAGATCTTTGGGAGACCCCACTGTTTACCTCTCTCCATTATGAAAACTGACCACTTATTCCTACCCTATCTTGTTTAACCTGTTACTGGTCCATGAGAAGACCTTCCCTCTTATCCCATGACCACTTAGTTTCCTTAAGAGCCTTTGGTAAGGGATGTTGTCAAAGGTTTACACTATATCCTTATCCCTGTGGTTGTTAACATGATCAAAGAATTCTCATAGATTGGTGAGGCATGACTTCCCTTTACAAAAGCCATGTTGATTCTTTCCCAACAAAGTGTAATAATCTATGTGTCTGATAATTCTGCTCTATACTATTGTTTCTATCAGTTTTCCTGGTACTGATAGCAGGCTTACCATGCCCATAATTGCAGAATCGCCTTTGGAGCTCTTTTTTAAAAATTGGCATTATATTAGCTACCTCCCAGTCATCTGGTACAGATGCTTGTTTCAGCGATAGGTTACATATATACTACAGTTAGTAGTTCTTCAATTTCATATTTGAATTCCTTCAGAACTCTTGGGTGAATACCATGTGGTCCTGGGGAGTTTGTTCTCTTCTACGGACACATCAGTGTGGGACAGTACTGTTGGCCTTGTGGATAGACAGAACCCCACACTTTGCTTTCTTTCTCTCCACCCACCCATGGTAATACAATTAATATAGCCTCTGTTTCATTCCCTTAGAAGACACTTCCACAGCTGCTGGGCCAAGCCTGCTGCCTGGGATTGCAGGTGCAACAAGTGGCTAACAGTGGGCCAGAAGGAGGAGGACCATGCAGGAGCTTTAGGAGATAGGGGCAAGGAGGAGCAAAAAGCACCTTGCTTTCAAATTTGCCAAGGAGGAGAAGGACACAGTCCATGAGGAGAGACTGATGAAGAGAGGAGGAGCAGGGAGCAGGACCGATTGCTCAGGGAAAGAATGCTGGGTATATTGGCCAGCAGGGTGGTTCATGCAGCTCACGTTACAGCAGCATGACAAGTGCATGTGCCAGCTGCAATGTCTGCAGGTGTGCAGGTACATGTAGACATGATAGTGGAATGGTGTTTCCTGGTCCTGGTTCACGATGGTTGAAGGATGGAATTTGTGGCAGGGCCAGTGAGTAAAATTACAGATGGGGTTTCTGTTCCAAACTATTGACAGTTGTGTGTCTGAGAGAACGATCCTATAACCCCTGTCCAAGAGACGTAGCCCTGTCTCCATGAGCAGTGAGGTGGCAGAGCACATACTAGTTTATGTCATATACTGCACCTTTTCTGGTCAGCCCTGAACTCTCCAATTCCCTGATGAATGTTCTTTTGACACTTAATAGCTTTTACATTTTCACTGTAGCGATTTATTCAGATGCTCAGCCAGATCGGCCAGATCCTGCTCCCACATGATGCCTCACTTTCCCCCTCTCTGAAGTGGGGAGAATCCTGACCCATATTCAGAAAGTGTTTGATCCTCTGCTCTTGCTTTCCAAGTCCCTGCCCTCCTTGCCCAACCCCAGCCTCTGCCCTATTCCCCAAACGTCCACGCCCATGTTAGTGCCTGTCTCACCCCCCAACCTGCAAGGGCTCATACACAGTCTCCTGCCAGCAAATGGAAGCTGCCCCTGGATCTGCAATCGTATATCCTGAGCGCTGTCTTGCACCATGTTCACCATGTGCAAGTAGATCATCAACTTCCATCTCTGTCCCAGGTGCAGGACGGCCTCTGGTCCCTGCTCCCTCAGGCAGCTGGAGCTGCTGAAATGGGGGTGGGGTTGGCAGAGCATGAGAATAGCCCATGAGGTTAAGAAATGGCAGGGAGAGCCTTTTCCCTCCAGGGGAGATTATGTTGTCCCTCCGTGCGCAGTTCTTTTTTCCTCATGCTGTGCTTTGATTCCTGGATTCTGCCTAGAAGCCCAGCTCCCATCCCTTGCAGCTTGGCTGTTCCATATCCTGCTGTGTACCTAAGCTGCCCTGTCTTTCTCTCCTAGGGCCTTGTCCTAAGTGCTCAGCCTGGCCCCTTCCTGGCTTGTTCCTGACCTTTAAAGGACTATCCAAGCCCCGCCCAGGCCTGCTCCCCTTGGGGTCTCTCTCCTGGCTCAGCACAGGCTGCCCTTATATCTCCCAGCAGCCTGGTTCCTAGTCACATGCTGCTCCTTGTCATGTGACCCCTACACTTATTCCCTTCACCTGGGGACTTGCAAAACCTGGGCTAGGTGCAGTTGGCTCCAACCCCTTTCCTGGCCATCTCACCCTGGGACAGGCTGAAACTGGAAACCTGTGGGCTAACAGTAACTGTTTTCTATGAAAGGTGATGAAAATACAATGGAAGAGGAAATCCTTTGGACTGGATTTAAATTATTCCAATGGAAAGTGAATGAGGGAAAATAGGCCCAGAGTTATTTTCCTAGCAGCAGAAAAATGTTAAGATCAGAAAGGACCATTCTGTCCATCTAGTCGGCCCTCCTGTATAACACAGACCCTAGAATGTCACCAAGTGGTTCCTCCAGCAAACCCATGACATGTGACAGAGGCAGAGCACGTCTTTTGAAAAGACATCCACATGCATTAGAGCCAACTGGCTGACAGAAAATCTTTCTTCTGCAGTGACGTGAAGTTAAAGGACATGGAGAAGAAGAAAACCTCTACTCGGTCTGTGACTGAAGTTGGAGCAGAGAGGCCAGGATAACCAGGGCTAGGGCCCAGGATTGGCTATCAGCAGATCTGCCGTTTTCTATTCCTGGCTTTTTGACCATAAGTGAATCTCTTTGCCGCTGCGTGCCTCAGTTTCCCCAACCATAAAATAGAGCTAATCAAGGTTTTGTTTAATATTCCCATTTTACAGGGCGGGAGACTGAGACACAGTTGGGGCCTGTCTACACTCTATAGGTCTGTAGCCCATTTGTAAGCTGCTGACTCCCACATGTTGTTCAGAGCCTATGGACAAAACAATTCCTAAGCATGTGTTTTTTCTGTGCTTAGCCCTTATGGAACAGCTGGCCTGGATGGCCTTTTCCTGCTGTGGTGTGGGGAGCAGGTACTGGACACTAGGGATCTGAAGAGGTTCTCAAGGACTAATTCTTGAAAATAATTGTTATCAATGAACTGGAAGCCAATATAAAATCACTGCTGATAACATTGGTGGGTGACAAAATACTGGCAGATTGGTAATTAATGATGAGGACAGGGCAGTGATACAGAGCGATCCGGATCCCTGGTAAGCTGGACCCATTCAAACAAAACAGGTTTGAACCGAGCCAAATGCAAGGTCCTATACCTAGCAGCAAAGCATGCCGGCCACACCTACAGAATGGGGAAGTGTATCCAGGAACGCAGTGACTCTGAAGGGGATTTAGGGGCCATTTTGGGCAAGCCATTCAACAGGAGCTCCCAATGTGATGCGGTGGTGAACAGGGCTAAAGCCATCATTAGACGTATGAGCAGAGCCGTGAGTAGGATAGGGAGGTGACACAGTATCAGTGAGACTGATATTGGAATACTGCATCCAGTTCGAAAAAAATGTTGAGAAATTGGAAATGGGGCAGCAAAGAACCACAAAATGCTGGAGGGCTGGAGAAAAATGCTTTCCAGTGAGCTATGGAAAGAGCTCAACTTGTTTAGCTTAGAAAAGATCAAGAGGTGACTTCACTGAAGTGTTGAAGTGCCTTAATGGAGAGAAAATACCGAGTATTAAAGGGCTCATTAATCTAGCAGGGAAAGGCATAACAAGACCCAGTGGCTGGAAACTGAAAAAAGACCAATTCATATTAGAAATAAGGCACAAATATTCAACAGCCAGCATGATTCACCACAGGAACAAACTACCAAGGGAAGTGGTGGATTCTCCATCTCTTGATGTCTTTTAATGAAGACTAAATGCCTTTTTGGAATGTGTTTGGCCAAAAACTAGCTATTGTGGTATATAGGAGGCCTGTGATATGCAGGGGGTCAGATTAGATGCTCTAATGGTCTCTTCTGGCCATAAAGTCTACTAACTGATGAAAAAGTGAGTGTAGCATGTGGAGCAGCCTCTGATGTTTTACTGTCTAGCCAGCTTGCTTCCTACAAGGAACACTCATTGAGTGGGGTGATCCACAGGGAGCAGCTCAAACATCCAAAGGGGCTGGCCAGGGGCAGGACATTACTCCTGCAGGGGAGGGGTGGGTGTGGCAGTGACATCACAAGAGCCTTTGGCAGGACTCAGCCTATTGGTCAAAGGTGGTGGGGAGGTGGTGACCTCACAGAGAGATGCTGACATCAGCAAGGCAGAACAGGGGTGCAGGGCCGGGACAATCTCGGAGACCCCTGTGGCTTTGCTGCAGCAAGTCACCTTCTCGAGGTCTCTCCTTGAGGACTGAGAGAGGATTCTGGTTCACATACGTGAGCGCGAGGAAGAACCTCTTCAGAGTTTTCTCCATTCCTTTTACTAATTTTACTAGAAAACAGATGCCCCTGTTTAGAAGGTAAGAGTCTCCAAGAGGTTTAGAACCTGTTCAGTCTGGTCCACCTAGTGCCGGCTGAATTCTAAGCAGAAAGAACACTAGGTTAAAGTGGCAGAATTTTATTCCCCACCTAGGACTTTGTCCCTTAGAATCACTGAGGGCATTAGGGTTTCTCCTTTTTGGTTTCCCTTTTCCTTCGTCTCTCCCTCCTTTCTCTTCTTTTCTTGCTTCTTTTGTCCTTTTCCCTGCACCTGTCCCACCACCAGGAGCTGGGGGCCTGGGGAATTTCACTGCAGCTCTCATTCTGGGAGGCCCAGCCAAAAAGGTGAGTCTGGAATATTTACATCTCCAGTGAACCCTTCCACTGGAGACCTGGGCCATCCTTTGGGCTCTTTGGTGAGAACTCTCAGCCTCCCACTCCTCAGTCTCTACCCTGATTGGAGGAGCAGGGGGCTATTGACAGGGAGAGGACTCAGGTCCTTGTTCTCTTTTAAGACCAAGCAAATAAGTCAGAACCAATGATAAATTGGTTTGACTAAATTTGCTGCTTCTCTGCATTAATTGTCTCTGAGCAGTTCATGATTCTCTCTAACATTCCAGTTCTTCTAAAATATTTGCTGAATAATTACTGTGAACTATTGTTGGTCTATAGCTCATTTGAGAGCACTTTATTCAGGTCATTCAGTGTACGAAATTCAAGATGTGATGGTTAATTTGAAAGTCAGGTCCTATTCCCAACTCTGCCACTGACTGGCTGTGTGACCTAATGTAAGGGGACTCCGTGGGGGTGTTTTGGTTGGGTAGCTCCCAGTACCAAAAGAAAGGGGAAGAGTCGATGGGAAATCAGGACCCTGAGACTGACAGTCCCCAGGAACAATAGGGAGAGGCAAGTGCTGCAGGTCAGCCTGACTGACACGGCGGGCAGGCTAACCAGGGAGTCAGGAGGCCAGGGGTCCCATCCTCCATGTGAGCTGGAATTGCCTGGGTCAGACAGAGTGGGACCGAGCTAAGGAGAGAGCAGGGGCCCAAGCTGAGCTAGAGAGCAGAGTTGCAGCCACAGAGACAGAGACACAGCCCAGGGAGAGCAGATCCTGTGCTGGGAGCAGAGCTGCAGCCACAGAGCCAGAGAAGCAGCCCAGGAGGCTGGAGGCAGAGCAGCAGCATCAGTGCTGAGGCAGAGTGGAGCTGGGGCTGGAGCTGGAGCCAGGTGTGGTGAGCAACTGGGGTCAGACAAGGGGGGACCCTAGGCAAAGGGCCCAGTGCAGAAAGATACCCCCAGCCAAGGGTCCTTGCAGGCTAGGCTGGGAGGGGGATCTTAACCCGATGGGGGGCTGGCGCAGGGCCGCCCGGGGGGGGGCAAGTGGGGCAATTTGCCCCAGGCCCCACAGGAGCCCCCACAAGAATATAGTATTCTATAGTATTGCAACTTTTTTTAATGGAAGGGGCCCCTGAAATTGCTTTGCCCCAGGCCCCTTGAATCCTCTGGGCGGCCCTGGGCTGGCGCTGGGAAGAAGGGTCCTACCACCCAAAGCCCGGAGATGTGTGGCCACCACCAGAGCAAGTGTCCAACCCGCAGCATCCCTGCAGCACAGCCAGGGCCTGAGAAGGAGGCCTGGGACCTACAAGGAACAGACTGTGAACTGCCCTGATGTTCCAGAGACACTGTTTGTAATGTTCCCTGCCACAGAGCGTGGTGATGTGTTTTCCTTTAACCTTTCTCATTTTTCCTTATTCTTTTTTTAATTAATTGTTGATTAAATAACTTGCATTTGCTTTAAATGTATGTAATGATCAGTGGGTCAGGGAAGTGCCCAGTGCAAAGAGAGTACCCTGGAGTGGGGACACCCTAGCCCCTGTCCTAGGTGACTGCAGCAGGGTTGGGGGTTGAGCCCCCCAGGAATCCTGGGCCCAGCCTTGTTGGGGTTACGAGGACTCTGCCAGACAGGAGAGTGCAAGGGGAGTCCTCAAGGGCAGGGAGGCCTCTGGGTAAAGGAAGTGGAAGCGAGGACTCAGATCCTTTCGCTAGCCCACCTCACCGGGGTAGTGCAGAAGCCAGGAAAGTTCCCCACAATAGCGGGACCATTCCCCTGCTTACACTAAGACAGTGGTTCCCAAACTTTAACCACCTGTGAACCCCTTTCACTAAAATGTCAAGTCTCGCGAACCCCCTCCTAAAAATGAATATTTCTGGGGATTTTCTCCTTTACCTGAGTATAAATTATAAAAGCAGTGATCTTGGAAATATAAAATTTGTTTTTATGACATGCTTATTACACACTATTTATTATTAATTACTATTTATCATTACAGTATTTTTATTACATTTATGAAAAGGGCAACACTCTTCCAAGATCTCACTTTCATAGCTTGTATCACTTTGAATAAGCCTGTTATAACACAAGGCTCCTATGTTTCATCAAGGAGTATCAGACGTGAAACAGCATGAAGGGATTTAAGAAGCCAACTCAAAGAGTGCTTCCTACACAAGCATTCAGGTCTTGAGCAGTCCAGGCAAACAACACATGTTACAACAAAGCTTAAACTTGTTCTTCATAATAATTTTAAAAACAAGATTAGCTGCCTATTTAATTTTAAAAACAGCAAAAAATATCCACCTCCCTTTCCATTTCTTATAAGGAGTCTTGAAGTTTAAATCTCCTCAGTGTGATAGATATGCTCGCTTTGATCTGCTTAGCTCTTGGAAGTCCGGGGCTCCGGGCTGTTGGTCCCGTGCTGCCCGGGGTCCCTAAGGACAGCTCTGTCCGCCATTAAGGAATTTTTTCCCGAGAACCCCCTGTAACATTTCGTGAACCCCCAGGGGTTCACGAACCCCAGTTTGGGAACCACTGCCTTAGCATGACACTATGTCTCCCTCCCTAGTGGTGGCCGGGCCACATGAAGGTTGAGGAGTCTGCTACAACTTTCAAGCTGC
>NW_020678860.1:0-1294 GCF_002925995.2 Terrapene triunguis | reverse complement strand
CACTCAGGCCTGGTCTACACTAGGCTTTTATATCAGTGTAACAACGTCTCTCAGGGGTGTGAAAAAATCTACACCCCTTAGAAATGTAGCTATACCAACCTAATCCCAGTGTAAACAGCGTTACGTCGCTGAAAGAATTCTACCTCTCGGGGAGGTGGATTACCTGTGCTGACAGGAGAACCCCAGCAGCATAGGTAGTGTCGCAGTGCAGGTGCAGCTGTGTAGTTGCGCTGCTGTAGCATTTTAAATGTAGACAAGCCCACAGATTATTCAGGAGACAACACATCGATACATTGTAGGAGGTATTAGTATAAGGTGGATAGAAAAGTGGCTAGATCATCGGGCTCAATGGGTAGTGATCAATGGCTCTGTGTCTAGTTGGCAGCTGGTATCAAGCGGAGTGCCCCAAGGGTCGGTCCTGGGGCCGGTTTTGTTCAATATCTTCATTAATGATCAGGAGGATGGCGTGGATTGCAACCTCAGCAAGTTTGCAGATGACACTTAACTGGGAGGAGTGGTACGCTGGAGGGTAGAGAGAGGATACAGAGGGACCTAGACAAATTAGAGGATTGGGCCAAAAGAAATCTGATGAGGTTCAACAAGGACAAGTGCAGAGTCCTGCACTTAGGACGGAAGAATCCCATGCACTGCTACAGACTAGGGACCGAATGGCTAGGCAGCAGTTCTGCAGAAAAGGACCTAGGGGTTACAGTGGACGAGAAGCTGGATATGAGTCAACAGTGTGCCCTTGTTGCCAAGATAGCTAACGGCATTTGGGGCTGTATAAGTAGGAGCATTGCCAGCTGATCGAGGGACGTGATCATTCCCCTCTATTCGGCATTAGTGAAGCCTCATCTGGAGTACTGTGTCCAGTTTTGGTCCCCACACTACAAGAACGCTGTGGAAAAATTGGAAAGAGTCCAGCAGAAGGCAACAAAAATTATTAAGGGCTGGAGCACATGATTTATGAGGAGAGGCTGAGGGAACTGAGATTATTTAGTCTGCAGAAAAGAAGAACGAGGGGGGAATTTGAGAGCTGCTTTCAACTACCTGAAAGGCAGTTCCAAAGAGGATGGATCCAAAACAGAGGTGGGCAAACTACAGCCCGCGGGACCCTCCTGTCCAGCCCCTGAGCTCCTGGCCCAGGAGGCTCGCCCCCTGCTGTTCCCTCTCGCCCTCCGTCTCAGCTCACTGCGCCGCCAGCACAATGCTCTGGGTGGCGGGGCTCTTGCAGAGCTGCGGCCTGACCCGGTGCTCTGTGCTGCGTGGTGGCGTGGCTGGCTCCAGCCGAGTG
>NW_020678859.1:0-4125 GCF_002925995.2 Terrapene triunguis | reverse complement strand
GCCCCGCCCCCCCTGCCCTGCCCGCACCAGCCCGTCTCCAGCCAGCCCCGCACTCCCTGCCCTGCCCTGCCTTGCCTGCAGCCAGCCCCTGCCGCACCCTCTGCCCACAGCCAGCCCCTGCCGCACCGCCTGCCCTGTCTCCAGCCAACCCCTGTCGCACCCCCCTGCGGCCCTGCCTGAAGCCAGCCAGCCCGCCCCATACCCCCCTGTCTCCAGCCAGCCCCGCACCCCTTGCCCTGCCTGCAGCCAGACCCTACCTCCAGTCAGCCCCTGCCCTGCCTCCAGCCAGCCCCATGTCCACTGGTGCCCTGCAGTTCCCAGGGCAGGAACCCTGCACACCTGCTTCAATGAGGGGGGCATTAATAACCGATCAACAGCATATATAACACAATGTACATAATATATAATTTTATTATTTATATAGTTATGGAAAGTAAATAATACATGGAAGAAATGAAAGGCTTTTTTTTACATGTTTTTTCTTCTTCTAGTCATCCCTGCTGGGGCCCCGCCAAAAATGTTCGAATTGGGCCCCGCACTTCCTAAAGCCGGCCGTGTGTGTGTGTGTGTGTTTTGCACCTGCCCTGCCCTGACTGCTACCCCCTTCCCTGGTCCAGGGACCTTATCCCTCCCCAGCCCCTATCACACTGCCCCCACCCCCAGGGCTCCCTGCGGCCCCTGTGTTTGTGTGTGGGACAGTCACATCCAATCCCTTCAAACTGCTCCCCTTCCCCCTCCCCGGCTTAGTTCATACCCCCAGAAAATCCCTTCAAACTGTCCCCCTTTTCCCCTCCCCTTATTTCATGGGGGGATGACGAACCAAGCGGGCAGGTGGGCAGGTAGTGGCGGCGAGGCTTTATACTTGGGGGGAGGTGAGGAGGCGAGCGGCGAGTCAGTGGCTGGAAGGAGGCATCCATTTTCAGTATTTTAATTTTTGGTACTGCTGTGTGCAGTAATATAGTGACCCCTGGGGGTTAAAGAGGGGTGTAATGGTGGGGCCGAGCAGGGAGGGGGTGGGTCCTATTTTACTGCTGTGATCTGGTTACCCTACGTGCGCCGTTTCTTTCCCCCTCTACAGGCTTCCACACACTGTCAGTGCCTTGCTAGTGTGCCACGCGCCGTGAGATATCTCTTCTCTTTGTGTGTGACTGAGAGTTTCCCTTGTGTGTGAATTTATTCAACAAAATCTTGAGCTTCATAATGGCTACCATGAGTGAAAAGAAAAAGAGAAAAATAGAATCAGAGCACAGAGTTTTCAACACTGAATGGACAAATAAATACTTATGTACTGTTTCCAAAGACAAAATACTGTGCCTTGTGTGTCGCGAAACGTTAGCCGTTCCGAAAGAATACAACCTTCGGCGGCACTTTGAAACTAAACATCCCAATCTCGCCAAATTGAACCCAAATGAAAAAATAATTAAAGCAGCCAGTTTAGTGAAGAACCTTAGTGGAGAACAGCAAATTTTCAAGAAAGTGAGCACTGAGAACGATACAGTTACTAAAGTAAGCTTTCAAATTTCTAAGGAAATTGCTGCTGCTGGGAAATGCTTCACAGAAGGCGAGTTTTTAAAAAAGTGTATGTTGATTGCTGTATCTGAGTTATGTCCAGAAAAGAGGGGAATATTTGAGAATGTCAGTCTATCACGCATGACTGTACAGAGAAGAATAGCTGACATTTCTACTAATCTAAGTGATCAGTTAAAGCAGAGAGTCAGTGAATTCTGCTTTTACTCCCTAGCTATGGATGAAAGCACCGATTTAAAAGACACCGCCCAACTTCTTATTTTTATTAGAGGTATTGATAAAAACTTTGAAATTACTGAAGAACTTGTTGGCATGTGCTCCATGATGGGTCGCACAACTGGAAAAGAAATCTCCAGTGAAGTGATAAAGTGCATGAATGATAAGTTGGGAGTAGATTTCACAAACTTGGTGGCCATTTGTACTGATGGTGCTCCAGCTATGTGTGGAAAAAATGTTGGAGCAGTTACTCTTCTTGAAGAATTTATCGGGAGACAAATAACCAAACATCACTGCATTATACATCAGCAGGTTTTGTGCAGCAAAGTCTTAAAATTTGAGCATGTAATGTCAGTGGTAGTTTCCATTGTAAACCTCATCCGTTCTAGAGGACTAAAACATAGGACATTTCGAGCCTTTCTTGAAGGGGAAGATGCCGAGTGCAGCGACTTAATCTACCATACGGAAGTGAGGTGGTTGAGTCGAGGAAGAGTGCTCCAGCGTTTTGTTGCTTTGAAAGAGGAGATAGCAAAATTCCTAGAAAATGGGCCAATAAAATTCCCGGAGCTTGAAAATGAGTCCTGGAATCAAGATCTCTTTTTCTTTTGTGACATTACAGCACACCTGAATGATCTCAACATTCAACTTCAGGGAAAAAATCAACTTATATTTCAAATGTGTGCAGCAGTGAAAGCTTTCAAAATGAAATTGAAACTTTTCAGAAATCAGCTGTCAAAAGGTGAAATGTGTCACTTTCCCACTTGTGCACAGCGTATCCCTCAGAACAAACACGCCGAGTTAGGAGAAAAATACGCAAAGCACATCAATCTTTTGATTGAAGAATTTGACAGAAGACTTACTTTGTCTAAAGATGATGACATCCAGTTGAAGCTGATTGAAGATCCCTTTTCGGTGGATCCAGAGGAAGTGACACAAGATTTGCAGTTGGAGGTTATTGAACTTCAATGTTCGGCAGTTTACCGAAATAAGCACAGAGAAAGCAGCCTGTGGGACTTCTACAAAAGTCTGGACGATGAAAAATACAAGAATCTTATTGAAGTTGCACTGAAAACGTTCAGCATTTTTGGAAGCACTTACATATGTGAACAAACATTTTCCATCATGAACATGAATAAAAACAAGCAACGTTCTTCTCTGACTGATGACCATTTGGAAGACATTATGAAAATATCCACTTCCAATATGACCCCCGAATACGACAAGCTTGTTGCCGAAAAGAGATGTAATATCTCTCATTAAATTTACAAATGTTTTCTTTCAACGGAACAGGTGTTTTTCATTTTTCTATGATTCATAAAAAAAATTAAAATAATTTAAAAAATTGTTTGCTTTAATTGAAAAATTCTTAATAAAGTATCACACCCTCTTTCCCCCCCCCCAAAAAAAACCCTTCTTTTTCGGCCCACAGCTGTTTCGGTGGGGCGGCGCTGGGGAAGGAGGGTTTGTTTCCGCAGTGCGGGCAGCGCTGGAGTGGGGGATGTGTTTCGGGGGGTGTAGCAGGGTGGTTACCCCCCTCCTGCCCTGAAGGGCTTAAAACAGCCTTGGGGGAGGGCTGTGGCAGGGGAAAAGCTGAGCTGATTGGGGAAGCTGCTGCAGCTGGGCCATGCCACAATCAGGCCCCAGCTGGCCTGTATAAAAAGGCTGTGAGCCAGAGGCCCAGAGCCAGTCTCTCTCTGCTTGTAGAGAGAGAAGGGTCTGGCTGCTAGGGAGCTGAACAGGGTACTGGGAGTGGAGCAGGGCTGGGGAAGGCTAGAGGAGTTGGGGAACTCCAGCCTGGAAAACCCCCAAGCTGCGGACCTAGCTAAGGGCCTAAGACCAGTACCAGGGCTGCAGAGGGGCAGCCCAGCTATAGAGGGAGGCAGCAGGTCCAAACCCAACCTTGCCTGTGATGAGTGGCTGATATACTGCAGTCTACCCCAGGGCACGGGGGCTAGTTAGTGACTGGCAGTAGCCTTATACTGAGGTGAGGTGGGGATTAGAGGATTGGGGGTTCCCCAGAGAGAGGAGACCAAGATCCAGAGTGTGGGGGTATTGCCAGGGGGCAGCACCCCAGATCAAAGGGCACCGGAGTCCAGGAGGGACACAGAGCCAGCGGTAGTGGGACACCGGCCTGCAGAGGTCGCTCCAACGGCTGGATGAGCTAATTCCCGAGAAGACCAGCAGGAGGCGCCGCCCGGGTGAGTCCTGCTTGCTTACACGGGGGCTGGGCGGCGCTGGGGGGGGGGCGTGTTTCAGCACGGCCGGCGGGTTTCGGCCCTCAGCTATTTTCTTTGGAGTAATATGGCCCTCGCCGCTTTACGAGTTGTGCAGGCCTGTGATAGGCTTTCTTAACCATAGTGGTTATACTGCGCTTTTGTGATG
>NW_020678858.1:0-1274 GCF_002925995.2 Terrapene triunguis | reverse complement strand
TGGGTCCAGCAACCACCCAAAGTCCCAAAAGTCCAACAACCCCCAAAGTCTCTGTCCCTGGTCAGTGCAGCCCCAGAGTAAAAGGGGGGGGGGCACGCAGGGTGTTAAGGGGCACCTTACGTGATCCGAGGCTGGCCAGCCGTCTGTTTCTCCGTGGGGGTTCCGCCGCAGCCTTTACCATGAGCCAGTCCACTTTCCTGCCATCCCACGAACTGCTCCGCTCTACAAGCTGCTCCGCTCCGCTCCGCTCCGCTCACCGACCTGTGAGCCGTTCCAGCCATCCCCACAAACAGCTCTGCTCGCCGTTCCTTGGGCCACTCCAACCGGCCCCGCAAGGCTCCACGCCGCTCGCTGCTCCTCCAGTTGTCCCCACAAATTGCTCCGCCAGCTGCTGAGCAGTATAGCTTCAGGCTCCCCCACTAGTTAACACAGCCTCAGTGATCTCAGCTCTTAATAACATCAGCTCTTTTGTGATTTCAGCTCTTAGCGATTTCAGCTCATAGTATAGTAGGGAAGCCCCAGTGCTGGTGCACCATTGGCCCAAAGTGAATTCAGCTCAGCAGCCTGTAACTAGACTCCTAAGGGAATCAAAGTTCGCTCTGATATTCAACAGTGGAGAGAGGAGGCAGTGCAATTGGTGCTTCAAACCCTCAGAGGGGGCCCATACCATCAGGTACACATATCTGTCCCCATCCTCTCTCAATTCACTGGGTTTTGTAACCCATGCCCCTTGTCAAGCAAGTGCTACTTAGGTAATGGTGAAGGACTCACTCAGTCCTTCTGTCATACAACAGTTCCACTGGCCTTGATTCACAGAATCAGGGTAACAAAACTTTATTCTTCCTGCCCCAATAATAGAGAAACTGGGGGTCCCACACCAGCCAAAGTAACCACTTTCAGTTGCTGTGTTCCATGCCAGGCGAGTGGGTGTGCCTATGCAAACAAGATCAGCCCCTGGAGTTCTTTTCCACACTCGCCATAATTCACCACCAGATGTCAGGGTAGAGTTCATCCTGACTCTGCTTACATCACATAATCATGGAGGCTCTCATAATCCATGCCAATGTCTCACCTGCTGAGCTCTTTGTCTCAGCGATACCTTGTGGCAGTGAGTTCACCAGTTCAACTGTGTGCTCAGCAGTGCTGGGCAGAGGCCACCCTGGGCACTGTTCAGAGCAGGGGGACTGGGCTAGGCAGAGGAAGGAGGAGAGTGAGAGAAGAAGGAAGTGATGACCAGGGTTTGCCAATGGGCAGAAGCAGGGGAAATAGTCTTT
>NW_020678857.1:0-1407 GCF_002925995.2 Terrapene triunguis | reverse complement strand
AATTGTGTGATGCAGCCACCAATAGAAATGGTTCTGTCCCCAGTCAGCAAACTGGCTATCATCCTTGGCAGGACGGTCGACGTGTAGCAGATCTCCAACCAGGACAAGTTCCCCAGGAAGAAGTACATGGGGGTGTGAAGGTGCTGATCAGCCACAACTAGCACAACAATGAGGATGTTCCCGGCCATGGTCACAATGTAAATCACAAGGAACAGCAGAAAGAGAAGGATCTGCAGTTTGGGGACAGTCCCAAATCCCAGGAGGATGAATTCTGTGAGGGAGGTTTGATTTCCCTGTTCCGTGTCTGCCATGGGGGAAATGAACCAAACTCTACAATACAACAAGAACGGAATCTGTTAAATGTCAATATCACATTATCAATTTAAAAGCATTAATGTTCAAATGCTCCCTTTCCTTCATGTCACCTGCCCAAATACTGGGCTGAGCACATAGGCTGGTAGGCTGGGAGTGAGACAATGGAGGCTGATGATATCTGAGAGTGAGTGAGAAAAACTGACACACATAAATGCTGCTAAAGCAAGCTCAGTTTTGTGTAAAGACCCTGATTTATCTGACTAACAGCAGACTAAGCCTTGCTCGCTTGATTCTGCTCCAAAGATTGACACTGGTGGTGTGTAGTGAGGAAACCAGTTCACCAGGAGGAGTCTGGCAAATGAAGGTGAAGGCACTGGATTCCCTGAATTAAGACAGATTCGTTTGGGCTGGTAAAACACCCCACAATTTTGCTGGCTGAGAATCGGCTTGGTTTGGACTTCAGAAACTTCCTTTGTCCCCAACAGAAACCAACGCTCTATGAATGTGGTTGTGCTAGTCCAAGCCCTCATCTCCTAAGCCTTTGTAGGTAGCCATTGTTTGATTTCATTTATGCTATACCATGTAGATCAGTGCTTATGCTGCTATGTGATCATCACATATTAACTTTAGGATTTCTCTACTAAGGAATATTGTTGATTCAAACTGCTTAGCAACATTCTGAAAATTGAATGATCAAAATCCCCATTGTCATCTACACTAGCAAAGCTGTACATTTACAAGAAATATAAACTCACATGATTCAGAAAATATGCCATCCATCATGTCTGATGTATTTTATTTTTTGTTCACAATTCCTTTTTATCTTTTTTTTTCCATTTCCCACTCTGAACTTCCACAACTTTGAAAAAGTTACTGAGAGTTAAAAGGAAAAATGAAAGTCTGATACTTTGCCATTTGGTAATTTTTAAAGATTTGAGGATTTCTTTTTAAATGTATTGCATGGTAAAAAAAAAAAAAAAAGAAAGCAGGGGAAGATTGGGGGGAAATGTCATTATTCATTTTATTACACCCAGTGGTAAACAGGAAAAAAAAAGTTTAAATGTAATGTATTCATTTTTTTAAAAAACATCA
>NW_020678856.1:0-2197 GCF_002925995.2 Terrapene triunguis | reverse complement strand
TAAAGACTGGGAGTGGACGGCTCATTACACAAAGTAAAAACTCTTTCCCCAGGCTAATTTTTCCCCTACTGTTACTCACACCTTCTTGTCAACTGTTGGAAATGGGCCATCCTGATTATCACTACAAAAGTTTTTTTTCTCCTGCTGATAACAGCCCACCATAATTGATTAGTCTTGTTATAGTTGGTATGGCAACACCCATTTTTTCATGTTCTCTGTGTATATACATCTTCCTATTGTATTTTCCACTGCATGCATCCAATGAAGTGGGTTTTAGCCCACGAAAGCTTATGCCCAAATAAATTTGTTAGTCTCGAAGGTGCCACAAGTACTCCTCGTTCTTTTTCCTCCTATGCTTTCTCTTGGCTTTTCATTGAATCCTGAAGTCAATCATATTGCATCCATCCAAACCTGCTCCGTCTAAAGAGAAGGGATCCAACTAGATCCCAGCCCTGACCAGATCGCAACTAACCAGGGTCCAAGCAGCAGTTGTTGTGGTTGACTTGCCAGCCAAAGCATCCACTCGTAACTAACCAGCAGTCCAGTGTTCCAAAAATATCAACAAAAGCCGTAACTCACTCATCTTTTCTATCCCGTCTCTCCTCCACCTTGTGTCTGTGTGTTTGATAAGAACAGGATGGGCAGGATCCCCTGGGAGAATAACATGAAGGGCAAAGGGGTCCAGGAGAGCTGGCTGTATTTTAAAGAATCCTTATTGCGGTTGCAGGAACAAACCATCCCGATGTGTAGAAAGAATAGTAAATATGGCAGGCGACCAGCTTGGCTAAACAGTGAAATCCTTGCTGATCTTAAACGCAAAAAAGAAGCTTACAAGAAGTGGAAGATTGGACAAATGACCAGGGAGGAGTATAAAAATATTGCTCAGGCATGCAGGAGTGAAATCAGGAAGGCCAAATCACACTTGGAGTTGCAGCTAGCAAGAGATGTTAAGAGTAACAAGAAGGGTTTCTTCAGGTATGTTAGCAACAAGAAGAAAGTCAAGGAAAGTGTGGGACCCTTACTGAATGAGGGAGGCAACCTAGTGACTGAGGATGTGGAAAAAGCTAATGTACTCAATGATTTTTTTGCCTCTGTCTTCACAAACAAGGTCAGCCCCCAGACAGCTGCACTGGGCAGCATAATATGGAGAGAAGGTGACCAGCCCTCTGTGGAGAGAGAAGTGGTTCGGGACTATTTAGAAAAACTGGACGTGCACAAGTCCATGGGGCTGGATGCGCTGCATCCGAGGGTGCTAAAGGAGTTGGCGGATGAGATTGCAGAGCCTTTAGCCATTATTTTTGAAAACCCATGGCGATCGGGGGAGGTCCCGGATGACTGGAAAAAGGCTAATGTAGTGCCCATCTTTAAAAAAGGGAAGGAGGAGGATCCGGGGAACTACAGGCCAGTCAGCCTCACCTCAGTCCCTGGAAAAATCATGGAGCAGGTCCTCGAGGAATCAATTATGAAACACTTAGAGGAGAGGAAAGTGATCAGGAACAGTCAGCATGGATTCACCAAGGGGAAGTCGTGCCTGACTAACCTAATTGCCTTCTATGATGAGATAACTGGCTCTGGGGATGAGGGGAAAGCAGTGGATGTGTTATTCCTTGACTTTAGCAAAGCTTTTGATACGGTCTCCCACAGTATTCTTGCTGCCAAGTTAAAGAAGTATGGGCTGGATGAATGGACTGTAAGGTGGATAGAAAGCTGGCTAGATCGTCGGGCTCAACGGATAGTGATCAATGGCTCCATGTCTAGTTGGCAGCCAGTTTCAAGCGGAGTGCCCCAAGGGTCGGTCCTGAGGCCGGTTTTGTTTAATATCTTTATTAATGATCTGGAGGATGGAGTGGACTGCACTCTCAGCAAGTTTGCCGATGACACTAAACTAGGAGGCGTGGTAGATACACTAGAGGGTAGGGATCGGATACAGAGGGACCTAGACAAGTTAGAGGATTGGGCCAAAAGAAACCTGATGAGGTTCAACAGGGACAAGTGCAAAGTCCTGCACTTAGGACGGAAGAATCCCATGCACAGCTACAGACTAGGGACCGAATGGCTAGGTAGCAGTTCTGCAGAAAAGGACCTAGGGGTCACAGTGGACGAGAAGCTGGATATGAGTCAACAGTGTGCTCTTGTTGCCAAGAAGGCTAACGGCATTTTGGGCTGTATAAGTAGGGGCATTGCCAGCAGATCGAGG
>NW_020678855.1:0-2053 GCF_002925995.2 Terrapene triunguis | reverse complement strand
GGAATGCAGCTGCTGCTGGGGTGGAGCAGAGTGGCTTTTTTAACAGCTGGGCAGCAGCCCGCTTAGGACAGGAAGTGAAGGATGTCATAAGCAGCTGACAGCAAGGGATACTGGGTCATTGCTGACTAGGAGGGAAGAGCGCCACCTGCTGAAGCACCATCTTCCTGCAGTCGGGGAGGGGACCGTGCCCTAGGTCCAGGGCTGGGGTCCTGGATGGAGCAGCTCACGCTGTGGCCTCTGGCTCGTGGTGGCCAAGAGCTCCCTCCATTCTAGCTCCTTGGTGCAGTCCGCGCCCTCAGTGGGAGAGATTTGGGGTCGGGAAGGTCCCACCTCCTGACGCTCGGTGGTGTGCCTGGGGCGGGGCCGCCCTGCTGGCTGAGCCAGCGCCCCCCGTCTCTTGCCACCCGTCTTCCAAATGGGCAGGAGAGGTCAGAGCCGGTTCGGTGCCCACCTTGCACATCAAACTGGCAGCTGTTGCTTGGCTGGGGCTGCAGCAGTGAACTGGCTGCGCTGGCGGAGCCGGGAAGAGGGTGGCAGCCTGTCCAGTTGCCCCCGGTACCCAGTGCCATCAACCGAGGCTTTCACAGCCTGGAGCAACCTTGGACGTCCCTGGGGCCCTTGCTCTGTATGGATTTCCCTATCTGGGCCCTGCCCCTCCCAGGCCAGGCGAACCTGGACCCTGAGGAATATTGGGGGGGGGGGGGTTATTGATTTCATCAACCCAGTCCCCCTCGCTACGCCCAGATCCATGAGCGCTGAGCCTCATGCACCAAGTCCTGCCCACTGCTCAGGAGTGACTCCGAGCTCTCCCGGCTCTCGGTACCTTCCCTCAGCACCTGTGGAGCACAGGCCAGAGGCTCGGGGCTGGATGGCAGATGTCCCTTCCCCCGTCCTGGAGAAAGGAGACTGGGCTATGATTGTGCGTTACAAGGCCTGGGATTACTCGGGGCTGAGCAAAGGCCCCGGGGCTCTCCGTCCCTTTCTGATCTGCCGCTGGCTGGGCGGGGGTTGAGTGGCGGGAGGCCCGGTGAGACGGACAAGCAGGGACGAGGGTGGGAGCGGAGGATCAGGGCCAGTTGACTCTGCCCCACGGCAGCAGTGCAGAGAGGGGGCGGCAGGAGAGGCGAGGGCTGGGGCTCCCTGCCCCGTGTCCCAGGGTTTATAGATTCATAGATTCATAGATTCTAGGACTGGAAGGGACCTCGAGAGGTCATCGAGTCCAGTCCCCTGCCCGCATGGCAGGACCAAATACTGTCTAGACCATCCCTGATAGACATTTATCTAACCTACTCTTAAATATCTCCAGAGATGGAGATTCCACAACCTCCCTAGGCAATTTATTCCAGTGTTTAACCACCCTGACAGTTAGGAACTTTTTCCTAATGTCCAACCTAGACCTCCCTTGCTGCAGTTTAAGCCCATTGCTTCTTGTTCTATCCTCAGAGGCTAAGGTGAACAAGTTTTCTCCCTCCTCCTTATGACACCCTTTTAGATACCTGAAAACTGCTATCATGTCCCCTCTCAGTCTTCTCTTTTCCAAACTAAACAAACCCAATTCTTTCAGCCTTCCTTCATAGGTCATGTTCTCAAGACCTTTAATCATTCTTGTTGCTCTTCTCTGGACCCTTTCCAATTTCTCCACATCTTTCTTGAAATGCGGTGCCCAGAACTGGACACAATACTCCAGCTGAGGCCTAACCAGAGCAGAGTAGAGCGGAAGAATGACTTCTCGTGTCTTGCTCACAACACACCTGTTAATACATCCCAGAATCACGTTTGCTTTTTTTGCAACAGCATCACACTGTTGACTCATATTTAGCTTGTGGTCCACTATAACCCCTAGATCCCTTTCTGCCGTACTCCTTCCTAGACAGTCTCTTCCCATTTTGTATGTGTGAAACTGATTTTTTCTTCCTAAGTGGAGCACTTTGCATTTGTCTTTGTTAAACTTCATCCTGTTTAACTCAGACCATTTCTCCAATTTGTCCAGATCATTTTGAATTATGACCCTGTCCTCCAAAGCAGTTGCAATCCCTCCCAGTTTGGTATCATC
>NW_020678854.1:0-6850 GCF_002925995.2 Terrapene triunguis | reverse complement strand
CTTTCATTCTGTCAGTCCCTTGATGTGTATCATGTGCCAGATGTATGAATTTTGTCTGCAGTGTGTCGGGTACAATCAACCAGTCAGTACCTCATAATACCCATCTGTCTAGTACAGAATTGTTTTGAGTATGCTACAGTAAAGGGGCAAAGCTGGATCAAGCATTTGGGGTTGTGTAGCCATTTTGTTATCAGCTGTTCCTGCAATCTTTGTTGAATGGGGCATGCTAAGTAAGCAGCTTTGAATTATTCTTGTGTAACGGATGTGGGGGTGCCTGCTATAAGCGCAACTACATTGTCACCATCTGTCGGCAAGGGCAGGCAGGACAAGCATCACATTTTGAATTCCCAGCCTTTATTCTGTGACATACATGAAAGACAGTAGTCTTGCTGACCATCTAGCAATCTGGCCTCCCACTCATCCAAGTCCTTTAGAAGTTAACAGTGTCATCAAAGAGCTATGATCTGTATGTGACTTGAAAGTCTGGCCCCAGAGCTAAGTTCTCCATTTTTCCATAGTCCATAGCAAGCAAGTGCTTTCTTTTCAACAGATCAATACTTCCTCTCAGCTTCTGTAAGTGTTCTTCAAGCAAATGCAACAGTGTCCTCCATGTTGTCATCCTGGATTTGAGTAAATGTTGCTCCCAGTCTGTAGTCTGAGGCAGGGTCAAACAGTGCAAGTGCTGGACTATTTTCAATCAAATCTTTCACTGTTTCAAAACAACTTGTGCAACAGTCATCCAGGCCAAGCTCGAGATTCCCTGGAGTATGTTTGTAACGGTGACTGAAGTGTTGTTCAGAATAAACTTGGCATACCATGACATAAAAACTAAGAAAGCATGTAAGGTTTATGTGTCTCTTGGAGGTGGTGGTTTTTAACCACCATGATGTGGGTCCAGGTCAGGTTTCAATCCAGTCTCCAAAATTATGTGCCCCAGAAATAACAACTCTGTCAGAATTGGCATTTGGCGCAATTCAGTTTCAGCCCTGCAGTTTTGATGTGGTTTAGTACTAGGGTGACCAGATGTCCCGATTTTATAGGGACCGTCCCGATTTTTGGGTCTTTTTCTTATATAGGCTCCTATTAACCCCCACCCCCTGTCCTGATTTTTCACACTTGCTGTCTGGTCACCCTATTTAGTACTGCATGGAAATGTTTCTCATGTTCCTCGCAAGTCTTCCCAAACACAATAATTTCATCCATATAATACTGGACTCCAGGCTGATTCTTCAGAATCACTGACATTATTCTTTGGAAAATACTGGGTGCCAATACAAGTCCGTATGGTGCATGTTTCAAGTGGAATAGATCTTCAAGCGTAATAATGCTGTGAGATCTCTCTGTCCTCCTGTAGTATAACTTGGTGATATGCATTCTGTAGATCGAGAGTAGAAAATGTCTTTGTGTCACAAAGATCCACCAATGCTTCTTCTATGTGTGAGTGGATAGCTGTCAATCACAATGGCTTTATTAGGCTCCCTTAAATCTATGCTAAGACAAATACCTCCAGTCTTTCTCTTTATCACTACTATTGGTGAGACTCATTCAGATGATGCAATCTCTTCAATAACACCATTTTGTACTAATTTTTTAACCTCTTGTGCTACAGCATCCCTGACGGAGAATGGTAGAGAGGGAAATTCTGTCATACAGCTGTCACTTGAGGTCAAAATTTAATTTCGTGAGCAAATCCAAATGTACAGCCACTGGGGCTCCTCTGTACCATCCTCGTTAAGAGCAGAGACCAGAGTTTGTGCTGTAGTGGTGCCAGGTGGGGTAAAAGCAATGTGGCCATTGCCTGCCTACATGTTTAGTGAGGGAAACAAATCGCTGTTTAGGATAGCAGTACCCCTAGGCATAGGACAGAATTCTGCCGGTACACATTATGTATCAAATGGCAGGGTTGCAGGTAGTCAACCAAGCACAGGGATGTGGTTCATCAAGTAGCACACTAGGTGTAAGCTCAGTTCAGTAACTGATACATGTCCGAAGTATTGCAAGCAAATCAATTCAGGTAGTATAGAAACTGCTGAGCCAGTGTTCAACATTCATTCCACCACCTGGGGCTTCACTCCTGCTGCAGCACAGACATGAACAGCACACGTTATTTTATCCACAGTGTCTGTGGAGCTGCTTCCATCCACACCCAATGCAGTAACCTCTGGCATGGTAACCGCACGTACTTGTTGATTAGGATGGGTTGCTTTAGCGTACCTTAGGGAAATGTCCGCTCTTTTTGCAGGCCACTGAGCTCCCTCTGCAAGCTTTCCAGTATAGTCCAGGGATCGGCAACCTTTGGCACACAGCCTGCCAGGGTAAGCCCCTGGCGGGCCTGGCTGGGCTGGTTTGTTTACCTGCCGCGTCCACAGGTTCGGCTGATCGTGGCTCCCACTGGCTGCGGTTCACTGTCCCAGGCCAATGGGGGCTGCAGGAAGCGGCGCAGCCCGAGGGATATGCTGGCCACCCTTCCGGCAGCCCCCATTGGTCTTGGACGGTGAACCGCGGCCAGTGGGAGCTGCGATCGGCCAAAGCTGCGGACGCGGCAGGTAAACAAACTGGCCCAGCCTGCTAGGGGCTTTCCCTGGCAGGCCACGTGCCAAAAGTTGCCGATCCCTGGGTAGCCTGTAGTGGGGTGTTACATTCACAGTGGTGACATTCTTTTCCTTGTATGTTTTGAAATCACTGGGCATGTTACTTCTCATTTACATTGCCCTTGTA
This sequence comes from Terrapene triunguis, assembly GCF_002925995.2. NCBI lineage: Eukaryota > Metazoa > Chordata > Testudines > Emydidae > Terrapene > Terrapene triunguis. The sequence goes on along the minus strand of NW_020678854.1, from coordinate 4,132 downwards.
ATTTTTCAGCTGCCTCGTTGTAGTCCAGATGTAGTGGTTGCACGGCTTGCATCGCACCTGCTGTTCCTGAGCTCATTATATTCACCTCCACCATTGCTGACTCGATGTGATTAGCAATGGTTACAGCTTTCTGCCATTTCAATTCTGGTTCAAGCAGTAGATGTTCTCTAATACGAGGCACAGTTGTTTTCTCCATGAGCCGATCTCAAATAATTTCATCTGCCATGTTGCCAAAAATCACATGTGACAATCAGTTCCCTTAAAGCAGCAATATACTGATCTGTCAATTCCCCTGGTTTCCACGCTGGTGGAATTTATAGCATGCAGCTACCACATTCACTTTAGACACACACAAAAATTAATGCAGAGAGTGCTGTATCATATTTATTATTCAGAAGGGAAGAGTGTAACATATACGCTGCCCTTCTGCTCCAAGGCACTTAAATAAGCAAAGCACATTTTCTTACTTCAGAGAGTTCTCTGTCATTAACTGCAAGGACATCGTACTCAGATACTCTTATCCAAGCATTAAAAGCAATTGGAAGCTCTCCTAGGCTTTGAAGAAAGGGTGCAGGTGGATTCAGGGGCAGGAGTGCCATCCTAGTCACCACTTTGTTGAGCAGTGGAGGCCGAGACCAAAAAAGTGAAATCCAACATCAAACAGCTCCAGAAGCAGCTGCTGCAGCAGCCCCTGGCCTCAGCACATACAGATGCGCTTACCCTTCCTGCTAGTTCTCTAACCTCAAAGACTACAGCTCCCAGAAATCAATACTATATCTAGCAATATCACACGGGGCTCTGCTAGGCCTTGTTTGCACACTGGGGGGAGTTGGGTTGGGGACTCTCAAGTATTCATAGAATGTCCCCACAAAGCATGGCAGGGAGGCAACTGACAATTCATTCTCTAATCAAAGAATCTGCATTGCCTTTGTTGTAATAACCTGGAGCTACCCCCTCTCTGAGCCCTGAGTATTTTTCCAGGGGAAACCCCTCACTTCACACGAGTCCCAAAGTGGATTTGGATCTCAGTCAGTGTAGGTCAAAGACAAAGAAACATAATCAAAAGAAGAAATAAAAGATCTGGTCCTGCTGATGTAGATGCTGCTCTCTCTGTAGTTTCCAGCCCTTTCTAGGATGGACACTTCAAGTCATCAGAAAAGGATGTTTCTCTTTCTCCTGCACACACCCTTAGAAGTTGTGTGGCAAGAAACAAGAGCTGATTTTCAAGCATTTTTCTTCACCTTTTGATCTCCTCTTGCTGTTTTCTCCAAAATTAAAGGTCTAATAGTCTTTAAAAGTCTTTCATAGGTTCATTCACAGATTCATAGATTCCAAGGCCAGAAGGGACCATTATGATTCTGACAGCAGATCTTTTAGAAAAACAGCCAATCTTGATTTTAAAATTGCCAGTGAAGGAGACACCACCACAACCCTTGGTAAGTTGTTCCAATAGTTCAGTGGTTCTCAAACTTTTTTGTTTGGGGACCACTTGAAAATTGCTGAGGGTCTCAGCGGACCACTTAACGATCTTTCCAAAAGTTGTTGTACCATTAACTAACTATTGTAAAGCGCGTTGGATAAAAAAACACCTTAATAATAATTAACATTTTTTTTTGTTCTACAAATAAAAGCACACAACTCATACTTTTATATCAGTATTCTTACCTTTCTAATGCGATGGATGTGCCTCTCTCCCCCACCACAGCCGACACAGAGCTGAAGCTGGGAAGGAGTGGGGTCTCTCCCTCACCACAGCAGCCACAGAGCTGGGACTGGGAAGGAGGGGGGTCTCTTCCCCGCCCCAGCAGCCAGAGAGCTGAGGCTGGGAAGGAGGGCCTTCCCTCCCCAGCAGCCGCAGCCGTGGAGCTGGGGAAACTCACCTTTCTCTGGCCGCTGCAGCCCTGTACGTCCCAAATTCCCCCCACCTCCTCTTCTCACCCCACTGCCCCCTCCCACTTACCCCCTATTCCCCCCAAGGCCACAACCTCACCTTACATGTGTGTCTTCTCCAGGGTCCAGGCACCTAATTAGTGGAGCCACGCCTGGGTGGGTGGCCCTTCATTCTCTCATGTGCGGCCTTAGAGGGAACTATCTGCGGACCACCTGAATGGAGCTCGCGGACCACAATTTGAGAACCACTGCAATAGTTAATTACTCTCACTATTAAAAAATTATGCCTTATTTCCAGTCTGAATTTCTCTAGCTTCGACTTCCTGCCATTAGCTTGTGTTACACCTTTCTCTGCTAGACTGAAGAGCCATTATCAAATATTTGTTCCCATGTAGGTACTTATAGATTTTCTCACAGTTCTTGCACAACAAAGATGTGAAAAGAACACTCAGAGTGTGGAGAGACACACATTGAAATCTGTTAGCTTATGCCCAGAGCATAGGCTCCTGAACAACTGATGGGAAATAACTGGCAGATAGAAGGGAATTCTGGATACTCGCATGAAAATGAGACACATCAAGTTCCACATCAAAATAAATTATTATTCTGCTGGGAATTCAAATTAGCAGCCCAAGTTACTGACCTGTCACCTTCAGTTCCAGAGTGGCTTCCGCATAAAATCTGCTTGATCGGAAGAAACAGATAAACTGCCCATGGTCAGAGGGGGTGATGTTGCGTATACGCAGGACAACGCTTCCATCCACAATACCATCCTTCAGCAGCTCTGTTCTGCCCTGATAATTTGGTATTTGCTGCTCAGCCTGATCTTTTTCATTCTAATACAGATGGACAGGTTCAGAGAACTTGGATCGGTACCAGCGCACCTTCATCTTCTGAGCACTTGTGTTACGGAAGAGGTGACAGGGTAACAGGGCATCTTCACCTGCAGAGACCATGATGGGATGATCAGGTCCAATCACCTTGAAATTCACTGTTAAAGGAACCAAGACACACAGAAAATTAGACCAGAGGGGAGCTGGATTGCTTTCATAGGTAATGAATGGTGATCTCTCACAACTGCCTAGGCTGCAACTTGACCAGCTAAAACTGAGCTAATGGTGTCTCACTGTATCTGCACTGGAAAACAGGTCAAGTTAGGACAGGCTTAGCTAGCACATGTTAGCTAACCCTTGAGCTAAACTCAGCCACTTTTCCTAGTCAGTACCAATCCAGAGAGAATTAAAAAATGGGTGATCTCTGTCTCTAAATGTTGTGAGCTGGTTAATGGCTGAAACCAGAACAATTAACCTGTGGAAGACTGTTTGCTAGACTGGAACCGAGGCAGGTGGCCTCTAGAGAGAAGGATGATACAGAACACCTGAAAGGAGAGGCTGTGTCTGTGACATGCTGTGGAGCTTAAGGCCTGGTCTACATGGGAAAGTTTTACTGGTTATGCAGGTGTAATTATACTGGTATAACTCCTATGTGGACCCCCTTATTCTGGTATAATAGTGACCTTTTTCCGTTTGCCTTAAACCCCTTCCCCAGTGACATAAGCTAAACTGAAAAAAAAAGTACTTTGTTTTATATTTGTAACTTGCTATGTATCCTTTCAAATATAGATATTTGAAAAACAATAAAATATAGTACAAAATCCTTCTTTACCCCTTCCACTTATGACATTCTCTGCTTGGTAGCACATCACACAAAATGAATTTACAGCATGTCAGTCACATTCAATTCAAATCACTCTGTTTCATATATTTGACTTATTTGTGTAATGTGCAATTCAAACTTTTGCATCATAGATTCATAGATTCCAAGGCCAGAAGTGATCATCTAGTCTGATCTCCTGTGTAACACAGGTCACAGAACTTCCTTGTATTTCACACTGGTGACGCCCCTGCTGGAATCCTGTGTCCAGTCCTGGTTCTCACAATTCAAGAAGGATGTTGATAAACTGGAGCGGGTTCAGAGAAGAGCTATGAGAAGATTAAGGAATGACTTGATAATGAGCTCAATTTAGCAGAGAAAGCTATAACACAATCCAATGGCTGGTACAGAAGCCAGCAAAAATAAGTAAATAAATAAATAAGAGGTGAAAACAGGGGAGTTTGAGTGGGAGTTCAGTGGGAGGAGAAGGAAGGAGGCAAGCACCTATTCCATAGGGGACAATGAGTGAGTTTTTGTAGTTTCACATTGAGTGGATGTTTTCAGAGAACTATCCACTATGACTCCAAGA
>NW_020678853.1:0-1713 GCF_002925995.2 Terrapene triunguis | reverse complement strand
CCCTCATCCCCGGCCCCACCCCAGAGCCCGCACCCCCAGCTGGAGCTCTCACAACCCTGCACCCTAACCCTCTGCCCCAACCCTGAGCCCCCTCCCACACTCCGAATCCCTTGGCCCCACCCCCGCCACACAGCACCTCCATACTGGTGCACATAACAAAATTCATTCCGCACATGGATGTAAAAAATGAGAGGGAACATTGTCCAGTCTTAAAGTCCAGTCTTATTAGGAAAAGCCCAGTTGTTTGATAGTCTCTTAGATGGTACCAAAGACAGTAATAACTGTCATTCCAGATGGAGCTGGAGCCGGTAGAGGTGGTGGGGGATGGTGGTGGTGAGGTTATCTGGGTTTCTCTCTCTGCCCCATTCTGATCAGGTCACCTCTCAGCATCGGGATAATGCAGGCCGGGGTCCTAGCAAAGAGCGGGGCTGGCAGCCACGATGGTGAAGCGCACTCCAGTAGCCTCTGTCTGTTCTTCTTTTTTATTCTTTCATTTCCCCACAAAATCTCATTCTTTCAGGACCCAAAGAGGGAGACATGGGTTGAATAATTGTCCATCAATTAGACTTAATATCTGACATACCAATCTTGGCTCATTAAATTCCAGCTCCACATATCCTGTTTTTTAACAAGCATAATTTCAACAGAGTCCTTGAATCATATATTTGGCCTTTTTGTTTAGACTAATTTAGAGTTATTCCACCTCCCTTTTGTACCTTTTCCCATCAACATTTGTTGTTCTAGGTTATTATGCCATTTTTTGGAACTTTTACATACTTTTTACAGTTGAGTTTACAGTTCGGGTACATTTGTCGGCCCAGTTGTCACAACCGACCCCGAAGAACCATCAAACAGAACAAATGTTGGTCACTGCTAGTTTGTGGTAGGGCTTTAATCATTAGCCTAGTGGTAGAAGGCTCTGTATCCTATTGCCAATCCCATGAGCCATCTAGTCTCCTTGCAACGATTCAGACTGAAGGAGCTCAGAGGATACCTTTGCTGTCAAAAAAAACCAAACCCCAGAACAAAACAAAAACCCAGTGCTCCCAGACGGCTCATAGCTTCTTCAGTTTGAACTATGAATCATAATGACTAATACACAATGACAGCCAGTTTTGCCTTGCCCATCTCCGCTGCGCTGTATAAATTGAAGCTTATCAGCAGAGGTCATCTTTAAGTCTTGCAAACCTTTGGTGATTGAAGCTGTCATTAAGGGGAAAAAATTGCTTTGGTATCATAAGCCGGTTCCTTAGGAGGAACTTTTGCAGGGTTTTGTTTGGAGACCATGCACATTAAAGTGGAAAAAATTAAATCAACGGAATTGAGGACAAATAAGAGCTCACCAAAAGACTTAAAGGTGACCTATTTGTTTTTTGACATTAGAAATTCAGGTCTTGCCCACCCTGGAAAGTATTATGAGATCTGGTAGAATTGTGATAGCCGAGATACCAAGGAAGGGAGACCGGATGAATCGAGAGGGAAATTGGTTTGATTCAGACAGTTAGACTCGCTGACTTTTTTCGGATAACACCTATTTAGCTAAAATGCTTTGGGGGAAAGCTCTCCCTGCTAGGGAGTTGGCTCCATGTACCTGCTGCAGCTAAGAGCTGAAAAAGCTCCCATTACACATGACTGGGTCATCCAAGAAGTCATCCAACAGAAGGAGGAGAGGCAACATGTGGCATCCTTGATATTTTGAAGTGGGGAAAAGAA
>NW_020678852.1:0-1206 GCF_002925995.2 Terrapene triunguis | reverse complement strand
GATTGTGTGTGTCCCCACATAAAATGCTCTAAGTGCATAACGTCGGCAGACCACGTCCACAGTAACGAGGCTAGCATCGACTTCCGGCGCATTGCACTATGGGTAGCTATCCCACAGTTCCCGCAGTCTCCGCCGACCATTGGAATTATGGGTTGAGATCCCAATGCCCGGATGATGCAAAACAGTGCCGCGGTGGGTTCTGGGTACATGTCGTCAGGTCCCTCCCCCTACGTCACAGCAATGGCAGACAATAGATTCGCGCCTTTTTACCTGGGTTACTTGTGCAGACAACATACCACGGCAAGCATGGAGCCCGCTCAGCTCAGCTCACCGTCACCATATGTTATCTAGGTGCCGGCAGAGTTGGGACTGCATTGCTACACAACAGCAGCAGCTAACTGCCTTTTGGCGGTAGATGGTGCAGCATGACTGGTAGCCTTCATCGGCGATCTGGGTGCGGGTAGCTGTGGGGCTGGCAGCCGTAGGGCTGCATTGCACCAGCCCCTTGCCTTTTGGTAGAAGATGGTATATTATGACTGGTATCCGTTGTCGTCGTACTGCAGTGGCTGTCGATCATGGGCACCTGGGCAGACAATGATGGTTATCAGTCGTAGTATGCTATTTTCTGCCAAGTGCCCAGTATTGTCTGCTAAGCACCCAGAAGAGGCCGAGGGCAATCTGGGTGCTGGCAGACATGGGGCTGGCAGACGTGGGGCTAGATTGTTACACAGCAGCAACCCCTTGCCTTTTGGGCAGTAGATAGTATATTACGACTGGTATCCATCGTTGTCATACTGCAGTGGGTATCAGATTGTGCAATAGACCTGAAGGCTAACTGCCAAGCGCCCAGTATTTGCTGCCAAGCACCCAGAAAATGCCGAGGGCTATCAGTCATGCTGCACCGTCGTCTTAAGATGTAAAAAATAGATTTATTCTGTATTCATTTGCTTCCCCCCTCCCTCCTGCTAAACCCTGGCTTTTGAGTTCAATCTTCGGGGGGGGGCCATTCTGTGTGACAGTTGTTTGTGTTTCTCCCTGATGCAAAGCCACCTTTCTTGATTTTAATTCCCTGTACCTGTACACCATGTCGTCACTCGCCCCTCCCTCCCTCCCTCCCTCCCTCCCTTCTTCCCCTGGTCCGTCAGATACTACTTTCGCGCCTTTTTTCAGACCAGACGCCATAGCTAGCACTGGGATCATGGAGCC
>NW_020678851.1:0-3686 GCF_002925995.2 Terrapene triunguis | reverse complement strand
TTGAAATGGAGGAGCAGGCTCAGGGCTACAGCAGAGGAGGTTTGGGGTGCAGGCTCCAAGAGGGAGTGTGGGTGTGGGAGGGAGCAGGGGGTTGGGATGTGGGCTCTGGGAGGGAGGTTGGGTGTGGGAGTGCACAGGGGCAGGGGGTTGGGATGCGGTCTCTGGGCGGGAGTTTGGGTGCAGGAGGGGGTTCTGAGCTGGGGCCGGGGGTTTGCAGTGCAGGCTCCAGCTGGACAGCGCTTACCTCAAGCAGCTCCCGGTTGATGGCGCAGCAGGGCTAAGGCAGGCTCCCTGCCTGCCCTAGCTCCTCGCTGCTCCCAGAAGTGGCTGGCACGTCCAGCCCCTAGGCAGAGGCACGGCAGGCAGCTCTGCACAGTGCGGGCTACCTGCACCAGCAGCACCGCACCTGCAGCTCCCATTGGCCATGGATCCCATCCAATGGGAGCTGCAGATCTGGCACTCAAGGTGGGACATGCCGGGTGCTTCCAGGAGCTGCATGGAGCCAGGGCAGGAAGGAAACCTGCCTTATCCCCGCTGTGCTATGCCCTTCCCCCCAGGGTGTTCCGATCAAAAACTGGATGCCTGGCAATCCTAATTAACACCCATGGTAACGCAGCAGTCAGCCTGTCACCCCTATCCTCCCCACACGCATTGTGTCAAATCCTTCCCTCCCAGCTCCTCCTCTCAGCACCTGTTTGCCCCACACAGGACGTGCCTACGCTAGAGAAAGGCATAGTGATGTAGCCACAGCCCTGCAGAAGCCAGAAGCACAGGCATCAGTAAAGGCAGGGCTGCGCTTAACCACACTTTGGTCATGGCCCACCTTGGGGTCTGCAACATGTCTCCAAGTTCCCCTCTTGCTCCATGCCCTCCTCATTGCAAAAATCATCTCTCGCTCCAATCCCTTAGAAACCCTGCTCCTTCTCTAACTGCCTTTGCCAGCTCCCTCTCCTTGCCCAAATCTTTCCACCCTCACAGCTCAAGCCTTTGTACACAACTCCACTTTTCATCTTGCCCTCTTCAGCCTACCAAAGATGCAGCCTCACACCCCTTCCCACATCCCACTCCCCTCTTTATAGCATCATGCCCTACCACCTGAACACACCTCAAATGACATTCCTAGTCCACTGTCTAGCCACTGCCTCCCCCTTCACAATTTCCCACATCAATTTACCACCACTAGTTTCAGGTGTAGCATGCCATCCATTCTAACCCCAGTCACCACTCTGTTGGCTATACACCTCTATATTATAGTGATAATAACTACCCACACTACACCTATTTTAATTATTCAAGTATACATATTAAGCATTAGTATAGCAGTTTTTAGCCTAGACTGGCCTGAATCTTTATTATAATCCTGAACACTTACGCAAAACATCCCATAATATCATGCATTAGTTGAACTAGTTTAAATAGATAGGAAAACTGTCAGTATTAGGACAGAGGATTATTTCCTCATAAATACAGGAAAAAAGTTGCCCACACAAATCTAGGAGGTGCCTTCATCCCTAGTAGCTGGAATGTATGTACTCAAAACAAAGAAAAGGGTGCATCATAACCTGGACTGCATAGGGCACATCATGGTACCAGAACAAACAAGGCAAAAATCTGACTAATCTAATGAGTATAAGGTAAAAGGTATACTGTACTTTTTTCTGGTAAACAAGTAGAGTATAAGAGGACGGCTTTACGGGAGTAGCTTGGGAGAGCACACCATCTTCCTAAGGTGAATGTAACATCACTGCACAGGACTGCTCTTGGGGAACTGGTATATAGAACCTTTTTCCTGTCCCACATTAATAAGCCTGACTGACATTGATTATTTGGTCTCAAGTATATTTCATAACAAAATAGCAAACCAAAATGTAGTTAAGCAGTTGACAATACAATTTATCAACAAATTGGTGAGCCGAGCCAGGAGCCATCTAGCCAAAACATCAGTCAAACCAAGCAGTGGAGAGGGATCATAGTAAGCGGTAGGACCCCAGTGTTTGTGAATCTCTGGTACACCTGTGCAGCAGCCCAGGCCAAAGATTATTATAAGTGCTCAGACATTTCTAGTATGCACAGGAGGTGCTACTGGAACTTTTTAAATTGCTACTAGGGCAAAATGCCTTGTTAAAAGTAACGAGTTTTAGAACTAGTACATAATAAAGCACTCTAGGTGAAATGCCCATACTTTGTAAATGGGCATGGGCAGAGACAATATGGCTTTTGCCCAGGAATTCCTAAAGTGTTTCCTTGGCAACAGCCATATAAAGAAATCACAGCTATGCCTAATAAAATGGAAAGACAGTAGGACTGGAATCCTTTGTTGTACAATTTATAAACCATGGCGGTGCATTGTTTGGACTTAATATTGTAAATAAATGCCATCCTTGGGGTCATGTATATAATCTGTTTAAATCAGAAATGGAGGAAAAACAAAGTAAAAAGGGTAGAGATAAAGAGCAAAAGAGCATAGCTATACAAGGGCTTTACTTAACTTGCTTAGTTTTAAACAGTAAAATAAAACATTTAATGGAAAACAAATACAGAAAACAGGTTTCAGAGTGGTAGCCATGTTAGTCTGTATCAGCAAAAAGAAGGAAGAGTACTTGTGGCACCTTAGGGTATGTCTACACTACGAGAGTAGTTCGATTTTAGTTAAATCGAATATGTGCAATCGATATTAGAAAGTCGAACGTGTGTGTCTACACTAAGGACAGTAATTCGACTTTGTCAGTCCACACTACCAGGGAAAGCGTCGACATTGGAAGCAGTGCACTGTGGGCAGCTATCCCACAGTTCCCGCAGTCCCCGCTGCCCAGTGGAATTCTGGGTCGAGCCCCCAATGGCTTCTGGGTAAAAAATTGTGGCGAGGGTGCTTTTGGGTAACTGTCGTCATCCGTCAGTCACTACCGCCCTGCCTCCCTCCCTGAAAGCGCCGGCGGGAAATCAGTTCGCGCACTTTTTGATCAGTGACAGCGCGGACGCCACAGCACTGCGATCATGGATCCCGCTGCGACCATCGCTGCAGTTGTGGCCGTTCTCAACGCCTCGCACCTTATCATACACCTTTCCCAGAGGCAGATGCAGAGAAATCAGGCGAGGAGGCTACGGCAGCGGAGTGAGGGCCTGAAGTCGGAGAGTAGCACAGAGCTGTCAGAAACCACGACACCCAGCGCCGAGGACATCACGTTTGCAATGGGGCATGTGGATTTTGTTGAACGGCGATTCTGGGCCCGGGAAACAAGCACGGACTGGTGGGACCGCATAGTGCTTCAGGTCTGGGATGAATCCCAGTGGCTGCGAAACTTTCGCATGCGGAAGGGGACTTTCCTGGAACTTTGTGAGTTGCTGTCCCCTGCCCTGAAGCGCAAGGACACCCGCATGCGAGCAGCCCTGACTGTCCAGAAGCGAGTGGCCATAGCCCTCTGGAAGCTTGCAACGCCGGACAGCTACCGGTCAGTCGCGAACCACTTTGGCGTGGGCAAATCTACCGTGGGGGTTGTTGTCATGCAAGTAGCCAAGGCAATCGTCAAGGTACTGCTGTCAAAGGTAGTGACCCTGGGAAACGCGCAGGCCATCATAGATGGCTTCGCTGCGATGGGATTCCCAAACTGCGGTGGGGCTATAGATGGGACTCACATCCCTATCCTGGGACCGGGCCACCAGGCCAGCCAGTACATCAATAGAAAGGG
>NW_020678850.1:0-2160 GCF_002925995.2 Terrapene triunguis | reverse complement strand
TCTCTCTTTCTCTCCCACCCCCCCAACAGAAGTTAATCCAATAAAAGATTCTCACTCATCTTATTGCACTACAAAGGAAACTTTTTTTTTAAATGTTTGTGCACCACATCTTCCTTGTTTAGAACCTTCAGACAGCACTGTCCATCATACTGGAGAGTGGTGCTGTCTTCAGCATTAACCAACACATCAGTTTGGTAACTTTTGAATGTACTCCAGAAAGACGCTTTTAACGTCTGCAAACAAAGCATAGGTGTACCAGCAGAGGGTAAATGTACATCTTTCTTTTGTTTCGCACTAACAGTGGGTATGCACCCTTCATTAATCTTAGTGGATTGATCATTCTCATTAAACTCAGTCTTTTTTTTGTTTAGATTTTACTCTTTAGTGTGGAACAGGCTTCATTTATGGAGCACTGACAAAAGCGACCAGGTACACACTGCATGGTAGCTCACACAGTTGCGGTTTTGAAATGTCAGTTACGCTATTTAAGCGACTTCAGTTTCCTTCAGTAGTCTAACAATGAAAAGCTTAACACTTTTGTAGTAAAAGTGCTTTTCCCCAAGATGCATGTTAATGTGTAAATTCTCACTAGTGTTAAGGATGCTACTGTAACCATAGATGAGGGTAAAATGAACTCTTGCAAGAGGTTTAACACATATGCGCACACACACAATAGCTGCTAGTGAAGATCTTGTAAGGAAAGAGCTTTCCATATTGGTTCGGAGCTGCTAGTATCAGTTCATCCATGGAAATATATTTGATATGTTGCTGCTTTCCTTTTAGTGGTTGTGATGTAAATAGTCCTAGACAGCCAGGTGCTAATGGAGAAGGAGAAGAGGAAGCTCGTGATGGACAGACACCTCTGCATTTGGCAGCTTGCTGGGGGCTGGAAGAGGTAGTACAGTGCCTTCTAGAGTTTGGTGCCAATGTAAATGCACAGGTATGTAGAAATATGTAGGTTTTCTTTTTAAAAAAGTAAAGACTCTCTTGTAAACTCTTTTCCGTTTCCTTGACGCTTTTGATTTATCATGGGAATCTTTTTGTCACTATTTTGGTGTCAATATGTTGCGTCTTTAAAATAGACTATTCAGTGCTCTTCCTTCCTACCCACACATTTTGGAAGGATTTTTGTCTGATTGGACTGGGGAGATCTACTCAACTGGCTGTCATACATGTGTGCAACTTCATAATAGAGATGGCTTCCGAATGGTAGCCATGTTAGTCTATCATCAAAAAGAACAATGTGGGGTTCCGCAGGGGTCTGTTTTGGGACCGGCTCTGTTCAATATCTTCATTAACGACTTAGATATTGGTATAGAAAGTACGATTATTAAGTTTGCGGATGATACCAAACTGGGAGGGATTGCAACTGCTTTGGAGGACAGGGTCATAATTCAAAATGATCTGGACAAATTGGAGAAATGGTCTGAGTTAAACAGGATGAAATTTAACAAAGACAAATGCAAAGTGCTCCACTTAGGAAGAAAAAATCAGTTTCACACATACAAAATGGGAAGAGACTGTCTAGGAAGGAGTACGGCAGAAAGGGATCTAGGGGTTATAGTGGACCACAAGCTAAATATGAGTCAACAGTGTGATGCTGTTGCAAAAAAAGCAAACGTGATTCTGGGATGTATTAACAGGTGTGTTGTGAGCAAGACACGAGAAGTCATTCTTCCGCTCTACTCTGCTCTGGTTAGGCCTCAGCTGGAGTATTGTGTCCAGTTCTGGGCACCGCATTTCAAGAAAGATGTGGAGAAATTGGAAAGGGTCCAGAGAAGAGCAACAAGAATGATTAAAGGTCTTGAGAACATGACCTATGAAGGAAGGCTGAAAGAATTGGCTTTGTTTAGTTTGGAAAAGAGAAGACTGAGAGGGGACATGATAGCAGTTTTCAGGTATCTAAAAGGGTGTCATAAGGAGGAGGGAGAAAACTTGTTCACCTTAGCCTCTGAGGATAGAACAAGAAGCAATGGGCTTAAACTGCAGCAAGGGAGGTCTAGGTTGGACATTAGGAAAAAGTTCCTAACTGTCAGGGTGGTTAAACACTGGAATAAATTGCCTAGGGAGGTTGTGGAATCTCCATCTCTGGAGATATTTAAGAGTAGGTTAGATAAATGTCTATCAGGGATGGTCTAGACAGTATTTGGTCCTGCCATG
>NW_020678849.1:0-6284 GCF_002925995.2 Terrapene triunguis | reverse complement strand
TGGAATGGATATGAGCAACACATCTCGAAGAACAACAGTTACAACGGTGAGTAACCGTCTTTTCTTCTTCGAGTGCTTGCTCATATCCATTCCAGTTAGGTGACTCCCAAGCCCCACCTAGGTGGCGGGGTCGGAGTGAGACATTGCTGTGTGCAGAATCGCTGACCCGAAAGCAGCATCGTCTCTGGATTGTTGCACCAGCGCATAGTGAGTAGCAAATGTGTGGACCGATGACCACACTGCAGCTCTACAAATGTCCTGGAGTGGTACTTGAGCCAGGAAGGCAGTCGAGGAGGCCTGAGCCCTCGTGGAATGAGCGGTGAGGCGTGGCGTCGGTACACCGGCCAGGTCGTAGCAAGCACGAATACAGGACGTGATCCAAGTGGACAGGCACTGTGAAGAGACCGGTGAGCCTTTCATCCGGTCGGCCACCGCAACGAAGAGTTGCGTCGTCTTCCTAAATGGCTTTGTACGGTCAATATAGAAAGCCAGGGCCCTGCGTACGTCCAAAGAGTGCAAACGCTGGTCTTGACGAGTAGCGTGCGGTTTCGGATGGAAGACCGGGAGGAATATATCCTGGTTGACGTGGAAAGGCGACACCACCTTTGGAAGAAAGGCAGGATGGGGGCGAAGCTGCACCTTGTCCTTATGGAACACCGTGTATGGGGGCTCGGATGTCAGCGCCCTGAGTTCCGAGACGCGCCGTGCTGAGGTGATGGCTACCAGGAAGGCTGTCTTCCAAGATAAGTACAGGAGCGAGCAGGTAGCCAATGGTTCAAACGGAGGCCCTGTGAGCCTGGAGAGGACGAGGTTGAGGTCCCACGTTGGAACCGGCTGTCGTTGCTGTGGGTATAGCCGGTCTAAGCCCTTGAGGAATCTAACGACCATCGGGTTAGAGAAGACCGAGGACGTGAGTTCCCCTGGGTGGAAAGCGGAAATAGCGGCGAGGTGAACCCTAATTGAGGATGTCGCCAAGCCTTGCTGTCTTAGGGACAGGAGGTATTCCAGTATCAAGGGGATAGGAGCCTGCGAGGGAGACGTAGCTCGTTGCTCACACCAGCAGGAGAACCTCTTCCACTTGGCTAAATAAGTGGTCCGCGTAGAGGGCTTTCTACTTCCCAGCAGGACCTGTTGGACGGCCTGCGAGCATTGCCGCTCTGAGCGACTCAACCATGAAGCATCCACGCCGTGAGGTGGAGCGACTGCAGGTCGGGGTGACACAGCCGGCCGTGGTCCTGAGAGATGAGATCCCGACTCAAGGGGAGCGTGATCGGCCTCTGTACTGACAGCTCTAGAAGTGTGGTGTACCAGTGCTGTCTCGGCCAAGTGGGAGCGACTAGAATTACCCGTGCATGGTCCCTGCGGATCTTGAGCAGCACCCTGTGGACCAGCGGGAATGGGGGAAAGGCGTAGAACAGATGGTCTTTCCATGCCATGAGGAAGGCGTCCGACCGAGAGCCCGGGGCTCGCCTGTGTAGGGAGCAGAATGCCTGGCACTTCCTGTTGGCCCGAGATGCGAACAGGTCGATCTGGGGAAACCCCCACCTCTGGAAGACGGAATAGATGATGTCCGGGCGAATCGACCACTCGTGCGTTTGGAAGGACCTGCTGAGACGGTCCGCCAGCGTATTCTGGACTCCAGGCAGGAATGACGCAGTGAGATGTATCGAGTGGGCGATGCAAAAGTCCCACAGGCGAATGGCCTCTTGGCATAGGGGAGATGAGCGGGCTCCGCCTTGCTTGTTGATGTAAAACATGGCCGTGGTGTTGTCGGTGAGAATCAGCACGCAACGGCCCTGTAGGAAGTTGAGGAAAGCCTGACAAGCCAGGCGCACTGCCATCAGCTCTCGGACGTTGATGTGCAGGGCTAGTTGGGACGCCGACCACAGGCCTTGGGTATGATGCTCCCCCAGGTGAGCGCCCCATCCTAGAGATGAAGCGTCCGTAACTAGGTGGAGGGAGGGCTGTGGGGCGTGAAAGGGTACTCCTGCACAGACCGCCGTGCGATCCGTCCACCATGTGAGGGAGGCCAAGACTGCGGTCGGAACCGTGACCACTACGCTCAGGTCGTCTCGATGAGGACGGTAAACCGATGACACCCAAGTCTGCAATGGGCGAAGTCGCAGCCTGGCGTGCCTGGTTACGTAGGTGCACGAGGCCATGTGGCCCAAGAGGGCAAGGCATGTCCTTACGGTGGTAGTTGGAAAGGCCCTGAGTCCTTGAATGACGCTTGAAATGGTATGAAAGCGGCTGTCTGGCAGGATGGCTCGGGCATGTCTGGAGTCCAGGATTGCTCCAATGAACTCTATTCTTTGAGTTGGTACTAGAGTGGACTTCTCTCTGTTGAGTAGAATGCCCAGCTCGTGGAAAGTGCGTGTCACTATGTGGACATGGGCCTGCATTTGGTCTCTGGTGCGGCCGCGTACCAGCCAGTCGTCCAAGTACGGGAACAGCTGTATCCCTTGTCGACGAAGGAAGGCCGCGACGACTGCCAGACACTTTGTGAACACCCTGGGAGCCGAGGACAAGCCGAAGGGAAGGACTGCGAATTGGTAGTGCACCCTGTTTACTACAAATCGCAGGAAGCGCCTGTGAGGCGGATAAATCGCTATGTGGAAATAAGCGTCCTTCATGTCGAGGGCGGCGAACCAGTCTCCAGGATCCAGTGAAGGGATGATGGTCCCCAATGACACCATGCGGAACTTCAACTTTACTATGAATTTGTTGAGCCCGCGCAAGTCTAAGATGGGCCTTAGACCCCCTTTTGACTTGGGTATCAGGAAGTAGCGGGAGTAAAACCCCCTGCCCCTTAGCTCCGATGGAACCTCCTCTATGGCCCCCATAGCGAGGAGCCCAAAAACCTCCTGTGTAAGGAGTTGCTCGTGAGAAGGGTCCCTGAAGAGGGACGGGGAGGGGGAGTGGGAGGGGGGGGGCGAGGAAAACTGGAGGGCGTATCCCCTTTCCACCGTGCGAAGGACCCAACGGTCCGAGGTTATACGGGACCAAGCACGGTGGAAGCGGGAGAGGCGGTCCCGGAAAGGGGGAGTCGGATCCTGGGTACCGGTCGTGGTGCCGTCCTCGACCGCACCTTCAAAAGGCTTGTCTAGGCCCTGAAGGTGGCCTAGACTGGCCCTGGTTCTGACCGGGTTGAGGGCCGGTCGACCTTCGCCTACCACCTCGACCCCGCCTCCTAGCAAAGTCCTGTCTTGGACGAGGCGGGGGAGGGTAGAACCGCTGAGGCTGGGGCCTGAAGGGTCTGCGCTGAGGCCCTGGGACATGCATCCCCAGGGAGCGCATCATTGTCCGAGAGTCTTTAAGATTTTGGAGCCTCGAGTCTGTTTTCTCTGAAAAGAGGCCCTGGCCCTCGAACGGTAGGTCCTGCAGGGTCTGCTGCAGTTCCGGTGGCAAGCCCGACACCTGGAGCCAGGAGATTCGGCGCATTGCTATCCCTGAAGCCAGGGTCCTAGCGGCCGAGTCCGCTATATCCAGGGACGCCTGTAGGGAGGTGCATGCCACCCGCTTGCCCTCCTCTACCAAGGCCTCGAACTCTTCCCTCGAGTCCTGGGGGACCAGCTCTTTAAATTTCCCCATCGAGGACCACATATTGAAGCCGTAGCGGCTGAGGAGCGCCTGCTGGTTCGCTGCCCGCAATTGCAGTCCGCCAGCAGAATAAACCTTGCGTCCAAACAAATCGAAGCGCTTAGCGTCCTTCGATTTGGGCGCAGCAGCCTGCTGGCCATGGCGCTCCCGTGCATTGACTGATGACACCACCAGTGAGCACGGTTGGGGGTGAGTGTACAGATACTCATGTTCCCGGGAAGGCACGAAGTACTTTCTCTCAACCCCTCTGGCCGTGGGCGGAATAGAGGCCGGGGTCTGCCAGATAGTGGTGGCGTTGGCCTGGATGGTGCGGACCAGCGGTAATGCCACCCTGGATGGAGCATCTGCTGAAATGATCTGCACTATTGGGTCATGGACCTCCGCAATCTCCTCCACCTGGAGGTCCAGATTGCGAGCCATGCGCCGCAGCAGGTCCTGATGGGCCCGAAGGTCTATCGGAGGCGGCCCGATAGTAGAAGTGCCCGCTACGGCCTCATCAGGAGAGGACGAGGAGGATACCCCCGGTGGCAAGGGGTCCAATGGTTGATCCTGCTCCAGGTGTTCCTGGTGTTGGGCATCTCCTGCCCCCTGGTCCAGGGCCTCTGCAGGTGCGGGCACTGGAGCCTCCACGTCCCTTGGAGGAGGGCGGGAGATGGTGGACTCTGGGGCCCTAGGCTCCGAACGGCCAGAGCGGGAGGCCGATAGGGGAGCTCCTTGTGCTTGGTGGTAGGCCCAAGGAGTCCAGAAGGACCAATGCGCAGGTCCTTGAATAGGGTCGTCGGTCTCCTGCAGGTGGCCGGGCTCCACTGTCTCAGAAGACCGCGACGCCGATCTCGACGGCCACGCCGGTGCCGAAGCCGATGCCGTCGGCACCGGATGGTACGGTGCCGATCGGTGCCGATCGTAAGGGGACCTGTCCCTGTGCGGTTCCGGCGAACGGTGCCGGGACCTGGACCGGTGCCGATAGTCCCTCCGGTGCCGGGATCCCGATCTGGAACGGGACGACGATCTGGAGGAGGCGTGGTACCGGGAGCGGCCTCTCGAGCCCGAGTGGCGCTCATACCGGTGCCGGGAGCTGCGCCTCGACCCCGATCGGTGCCGGTCGTCACGGCGGTGCCGGGATGTTGAGCGGCGCCGCGAGGAAGATCTAGGCCGCGAGTACGACCGGTGCCGAGGTGACACTCGGCGCCGGGACTCAGAGCGGCGTCGGGACCTGCTTCGGGATCTGGAGCGGTGCCGAGAGGGTTGTGCTGGCGACGGTGGGCGCACCAGGGCAGGTTTCCCTCTAGACTGCAGCACACGTGGGGCTACCGGTGCCGGGAGTTGCGACGGCGCCGGCTCAGTGAGGGCGATCAGGTCTCTCGCGGTAGCGAAGGTCTCCGGGGTGGAAGGGAGACAAGGTTCCACCACCAGCCTTGGTGGTGAAACAGTCCGCACCGGACTCAACGGCCTCGGTGCCGGAGTCGACGGTGTGGCCGCCTGTCTTTGGCGGTCCAGCTGCGGACGCGGCTCTACCCCCGGCACCGGGGGAGCCGGTATCTTCGCGGCAGCAGCGTCCCGTGTCTTAGCGGTCTTCTTATGGCCCGGAGAAATGGATCGGTGCCGAGGTTCTTTGGGCGGGTGCGGTGCCGACGTCGGTCGGTGCCGAACAGTCTTTTCTGCCGCACCGGTCGGGCCCGCCGGGGCGCTGCGCACCGAAGCGCTCGGTGCCGGGACAGGGCGCGCCGAGGGAGGATCCGGACTCAGAGCCGCCTCCATGAGGAGCTGTCGGAGCCTAAAGTCCCGCTCCTTCCTTGTCCTCGGCTTGAAGGCCTTGCAGATAGGGCACTTATCTGCTGGATGAGTCTCTCCCAGGCACTTCAAGCAAGAACTATGCGGGTCGCTAGTTGGCATGTGCTTCCCGCAGGACGCGCACGGCTTAAAGCCAGGAGCCTTGGGCATGGGCCCGGCTGTGCGCCGGGGGGAAAAGGGGAAAAACACCCCCTAAACCCCCGATAACAAATTACAACTATATATATATACACTATACACTAACTACTAACTAACTTGAACAACTATCTATATAACTAAATATAACAAGAACAATGAAAAGCTAGGGAGTGTGGAGATCAGCTAAGCCGCGCTCCACAGTTCCAACGACCGTCAGGGGCGGTAAGAAGGAACTGAGGGGGCGCTGGGTCGGCTGGGGTATATATCCAGCGCCATAACGGCGCCACTCCAGGGGGCTCCACAGCCGACCCACCGGGTGTTGCTAGGGTAAAAATCTTCCGACGATCGTGCACGCGGCGCGCACACACCTAACTGGAATGGATATGAGCAAGCACTCGAAGAAGAATTCATGAGTTTACTCTGCATAAGCTTTATGCAGGGTAAAACGGATTTATCTGGGTTTAGACCCCATTGGGAGTTGGGCATCTGAGTGCTAAAGACAAGCACACTTCTATGAGCTGTTTTCAGGTAAACTTGCAGCTTTGGGACAAGTGGTTCAGACCCTGGGTCTGTGTCTGGAGCCAGACTGGAGTGTCTGGCTCAGCAAGACAGGGTGCTGGAGTCCTGAGCTGGCAGGGAAAACAGAAGCAGAGGTAGTCTTGGCACATCAGGTGGCAGCTTCCAAGGGGGTTTCTGTGATCCAACCCCTCACAATAACTTTAGAGCCTAGTGATCCCACCTGTCTAGTGTTGCAC
>NW_020678848.1:0-12128 GCF_002925995.2 Terrapene triunguis | reverse complement strand
AGGATGAAGTTTAACAAAGACAAATGCAAAGTGCTCCACTTAGGAAGGAACAATCAGTTTCACACATACAGAATGGGAAGAGACTGTCTAGTCTCTGCCCCAAATAGCTTACAGTAGAGTATTCAGACATAAACCTCAATATGTTCAAAAAGATTAGATGAATATTTCAGACATGTTGTAAGATTATATACTTTGCTTTTCCCTCACAGCTGCTGCTTATATTATTTACTTTTTTCATCCATGTTAAATACTTATATCTCTAAACTCTCATCCTTAACTGTGGAGCTTCTAACCAGCTTCTCCATAATAACAATTTTGCTAGAATGAAGTAGCATGGTGAGAGACAGCATGTCTCTTCCGAAGACATCGTTGGAATGAGGGGAAAAGATTAAGGATAAATGTGGGTGTTTTTAACTGAAGAGACTTTACGTTTTGCTGAAAATACTGTCTTTATTTTGGATGTTCATTTATTTTTTTATTGCTGTTTTCTACCCTGTTCTTTGCTACATTTGTTCTGTTTTTATACATTAACATAATGGTTTATGGTAGAGTATACTCATTCTAATACACAATGCTGTGAGAATAAAGATAGTATCTGATTGTTAAAAATCTAACAACTCACATCTGGTGTTTATTATCATTATTATTATTATATATTTGGTTGTATTCTGGTTGTGCCTAGAGGCCACAGTTAAAATTGGGCCCCATTATGCAAGGTGCTGGACAAATATGTAGCAATTTATCCCTATTCTAAGGAGCTTAAAATCTAAGTTGAGATGAGGCACAATGAATTTTGCAAATGAAAGTGGAGAGAGGACGTAGGAAACCCAAATAAGGCCCCATGGTTACATAGGTTGCCATTGCACTACTTGGTACTTCCAGATGGATATAAAATATTTTTTTTTTTAGTAAGTTAATATCAACTATCCCTGACTGACTGACCCCAACTATCATTGGTAGGCTGATTTCTTGTAAGCAGAGGTGGGTCGCAGCAGTGGCAGAATCTTACAGCCCAGGACGGGTTTGGAGGAGGAGAGACTCATGGCCTTCACTAAGCGTGTACCATGTGTAAGAGCAGTGTGGAAGAACGCAGAGACAGTTGTGAGAGAAGATTGGTGGATGAGGTTGGCATTGTTGACTGGCCGGAGGAGGTAGATAAAAGGCAAGAATGGACAAGCAGGAAAGGGCAGAGTTGTGAAGGACCTTATAAATGAAATGAATGTAATATTTGTTTTACATTTGAACATATGATAAGAACATACAAGAAACACTTTGAATTGTAATAATGCATGACAGAAGCAATGGGCTTAAATTGCAGCAAGGGAGGTTTAGGTTGGACATTAGGAAAAACTTCCTAACTGTCAGAGTGGTTAAGCACTGGAATAAATTGCCTAGGGAGGTGGTGGAATCTCCATCATTGGAGATTTTTAAGAGCAGGTTGGACAAACACCTGTCAGCGATAGTCTAGATAATACTTACTCCTGCCTTGAGTGCAGGGGACTGGATTAGATGACCTCTCGAGGTCCCTTCCAGTTCTATAGTTCTATGATTTCTATGAATAGGGAGCTGGGGGATTAGAGAGCTGCTGTGAAGGGACAGACCCTTTGCAGATATCCCATGTGCATAGATTCTAAGGTGGGAAGGGACCTTTATGATTCTCTAGCTTAATCTCTGGCATAGACTAAGGCATAGATTTCATCCAGTGATTCCTGCAGCTAGCCCAACAGATTGTGGTTGAACTAGAGCATATCCAGCCTTGGATTTAAAGACTCTCATTGAAGGAGAATTTACCATATTCCTTGATAATTTGTTCAAACGATTAATCATTTTTCTGTTAAAAACGTGCATCTCTTTTTCCAGTTAGAACCTCTCCAACTTTAACATCCAGCCTTTGGTTCTTATTATGCCTTTGTCTGCTAAATTTAAAAGCCCTCTAATATCCAACATCTTCTTCCTGAGTAGATAATTATAGACCCTAATCAACTCACCTTTTTATCTTTTCTTTGATAAACTATATAGATTGAGCTCCTTTAGTCTCTGTCATGTTTCCAGACCACAAATCATTCTTAAGTTGTAGCCCATTTCTGCATCCTTTCCAGTTATTAAAGTGTGGAAACCAGAACTGGCCACAGTTTTCCAGTACTAGTCCTTACAATGTCATATACATAGATAATGTTGCCCCTCTTCTCCTGTTTCATGTTTCCCTTTTAATATGTCTAAGTATTTAGTTAGCTGTTTTAGCCACAAGCATCACATGGAGCTGATCTACTGTTAACTCTTAGGGTTAAGAGTCACGACTTTTTCTGTGTGACAACTTTCCAGAATACATTCCTGCAGCTTGAAAGTATGATCTGTGTTTTTTGTTTCCAGATGTATAGCCTTGCAAAGGATCTCAGGGGATCCTTTGGTTTTGGAGGTCGAATCACTTGTTACTTGCACTGGTGGGGACAAAAGAAGAATGTGAAGGAAACTGAGTAAGAACTTCAGGAATATTCAGTCTGCAATGGGGCATTAGCTTCGTCAAGGATGAGATGGCCCTAAACCTTTAAAGGGTGTGCTTAAATTAGTGTATCTCTATTTACTTCAGTTTTTATGGAGGAAAATAAGTTGCTTCATTTGCTTTAAACTGCCCTGGGCACCTCTAGGATCATGGGATTCTTGTTTGACTGCTGTTTGATCTTAAACTCAATAGGAACTTGTACAATGAGTTTAAGAGAACACACAGATGATGTATCCAGCTAGAAAGCTGCTATACCAGCATTTAATTAAGTAGCCAATCTGTTGTGCCAGGCACAAGTTACTTCCTGTGTAATACCAGCTTCATGGGGAAGTACAGCATGTATCTAAGTGGAATGAATAACCACCTTTAACTAGTTTTCTCATTACCACATCCTGTTTGCTACACAACAAGTAGATTGTGTCTGCACTGGAAATAGACACTTTTCCAGTTCTCAGATGATTAGTTATAATTCATAAGTAGAATCTATTTTGCTATGCTTGATTATTAAAATGGTATTTTAATTTATTTTTGCATTATATTTTACTGTTGATCATGCTCACTTGTAAAAATTGTTTCATTCATGTTCTGATTTTGTAATTGACATATGCAGCAGGTGTATTTTCTAAGAGTAAGAGATTTTAAATTAGGCAATTGCAACAATTACATTAATGCATTTGGAACAAATGCGATATACACTTACACTGCAACAAATCTAAAGAAAAGCAATATTGATCTTTCTTATCAGCGCTCCCTAATAGTCGGTAGAAGATAATGTTGGTAAACTAGAGGCTCTGGGTATGGTAGAATACGGAGCCTTTCAGCTCTTGGTCACTGATTTGGATCTGGTTCACATCTGTCTATCGAGCAGTTTGTTTAGATGCTGGTGGTACTTAACAGTTTCCATTAAAACACTTCATTCACAGTCGCTTGTAATTTTCTGTAATAACCTTTTGAGATGAAATTTCCATGTTTGGCTTTTTATGGACAATTTGAGCAAAACCAGGTTAGTTGTTTTGGAACTTGATCATAGTATAATACTTACCCTTTTCACATTGTTAAAAAAAGCTCTCGCATTTTCCCTTTGGCTTTAAGGTTAAACCTGATTTCCATCCCATCTCTGTTGTCAAGTACACAGATGGATAAACATTAAACTTACTGCATGTCAGTAGTCCCAGTGAGAAAAACATGTTTGCTTAATTGCAGAAAATGTGGTTGTCATTTATCAATTTACATGAACGTTTTCTTCCATTTTGCGTTACCTTCCTTTCTGTTAGGGGGACTGTTCTTTCTAAGACTGATTCACTTGGCTGTTCTTTGTGTTATCTTATGTTCAGCTTTCTCCGTATTGGAGCTCTATACTAGGTTAAGAATTTTGCCATCTGTCTCAGTGGTTCTTCCCACACATTCATGTCTGTTTTGGATCCTTTAGGAATTTCATATCATATTAACTCCCTTCAAGAGTGCTAGAGCTCAGGGTGATTATTCTAGTTTATGGTGGCTTTTCAGAGCAAAGTAGTGTTAATTCATCTTAAGATCAGTGTACAGACAGGCCTTACAGCTGTGTGAATGGACTCTATAGTACAAGATCTTCCCCTCAGCTGTCTGCCATGAGTGGGAAGTAAACTTGCTGTTGAGAAATCCTCCCCGCCCTTTCAATATGGGAGCAAAATGTGGTGCAATCCCCTAGGTATCTAAATATAACACGGTTTGAAGACTCCCTCCCTAGTACATTATTTAAGCCCTTGTTTAATGGAAGCATGAGATCTGTGTACCAGTGGCATTTTGAACCAATTAAATAATCCTCTGAAGAAAGAGCAGTGAGAGCAATAAAACTTGGTTGTAAGACAAAACCACCTGAGTTTTTAGCTAAGTAAACAAGGAGTGCATATAAAATATGTACAATGTGTTAATAGTAATGGATCGGCGTTTTTCTAGTTACTTGTGATGATTTTAAAGTCATATGGTGCTTATAAGTGGTCACAGAAGCAGAATGAATGCTATGCAGATTTTCTCTTTTTTAGGGTTTTTACTGTTATATGTCCAATAGTGCTAGGCAGTTCACAACATATAGAAAAGATGAGGGCCCCAATCTTGCAAAGACTTAGGCACATGATTAACTTTACAGATGTAAGTAGTCCCATTGAAGTCAGTGGGACTAACGTGTAAAGTTAAGCATATGTGTAAGTCTTTTCAGGACAGGGACCACGATCTGTGGGTTTATAATCCAAAATTAGACATAACAGAAGAAGGAATAAGGCAAGAAGTAGAGATGCGGGATCAGAGAAAGGGGGAGAATTTAACAGATACAGCGTGCAGTTGCTATACTTAGTTATATGTGTGTCTTAAAGGCCCAGGTGTGTATTAATTTATTCCAGGTGAAAAACTACAATTTTGTGTGTATTTTTTGTCAGGGTGGGATGCGGAGGAATGTAAAGAAGAGGAAATGGTAGTCATGGAGGATACGAAGATTGAGAGGAAATATGACATAGGGAAAGAAGAACGGCTGTGTTGTGCATGCATGCATGCATATATATGTACAGTTCACTTAAATTAACTTGCTATTTGAGTCTCTTCTACTTTTTGTATACTAAAGTAGCAGAGACTACATAAGTACTTAGATAGATATGCAACATACTGTATTTGTTTTTTGTGTTTATGGAAAAGTGCATTTATTTTTGGGTTCCATTTCAGACATGTGGAAGATATAAAACATAAGTGAGACTCTGTGGAAATTAGGAATTGAAAAAAGTGGTAAAAAATGACACTTAAAGTACTCTGTAAAAACTGGTCTCTCTTTTCTCTTATTGTTGTTTCATTGTTAGTAGTTTTCAGTTTATGCAGCAGGTTCAAGATCAGACTAGAACCTGGATTATGGCAGAGTTGCATGATTCTATTCGATATCAGTTGGACATAAACTTCTCCTTGTTAGTCATTTTAGCAAAACTCATATTCTATATCTGTAAAGGTACCATGTAAATCTTTGAAACCAGATGATTGAAAACAAAACCAAGAAACTGTTAATATGGCACAAAAATCCTGTCCAGCTTAATTTTCCACCTTCCATAGACCATCTGAACTGCTGTCTAAGAGGTTGCGATTTTCTAAAAAGAAGCCAGTGACTACCTCGACTGCTTCATTCCATCCATCAGCATTGTCCAATGCCAGTTCTGAGGGTTTGGTCGAGAGTCTGAACCACTCCACCAGTCAGGGTTTTTCAGCTGCATCATACCACCCCTTTTCCTCAGTTAGTACACTGCCTCTCTCTCTTCCAACAGGCGTGGGAGATTGTAACATCAGCCAGATGAGTATTGGAGGCCATAACATCTAGTTACACAATCCAGTTTACCCTCATCCTGCCCACTCATCTTGCGTCCCTGTCCCTCTTCAGGGACCCCTCTCATGATCAATTGCTGAGACAGGAGATCCCACCGCTCCTAAGTCTAGGGACATAGAACCAGTTCCACTTCAACACTAAGAAAAAGGTTCTATTCAAGATATTTTCTGATACGCAAGAAAAATGGGGGTTGAAGGCAATACTAAATGTCAGACAAATGACCAACACATCTGAAACTCAGGATGGTGTCCCTAACAGCTGTTATTCCCTCCCTGTAGGCTGTGGACTGGTTTATGAGTCTAGACCTCAAAGATGCTTACTTCCATGTAGCAATTCATCCCTTTCACAAAAGATTTCTTCATTTCATAATTGATCATGATCAGTACCGAGTCCTACTCTTCAGCCTTGCTTCCACCTCAAGGGTTTTCTCAAACATCATGGCGGTTGTACATACCCACTTCCATCATCTAGGTCTTGGAATAATAGTCATTCCCTACCTTGATGACTGGCTCCTCAAAGACTGATCTTATCAGGAGGTGCTGTTAGCAATTTCAATGACAACTTCTCTTTCCACAGTTTAGGCCTACAAATAAATCTTGAGAAATTGTCCTTGACCCCTGCATCTTGATTACTTTTTATACGAGTATTTCTGGATTTGAGGACAGGCAGGAGTTATCTTTCACCCGACAGGTTCCTCATTCTAAAGAACCTTATCCAGAGAATTCAGCTCAGTCCTCAAGTCCCATCAAAGACATGCCTGCAGCTTCTGGGGCACATGACAGTTTGCATTTTTGTAACACAGAACATCAGGTTACATCTTCAGTGTCTCCAGAGGTGTTCAGGACAGTTTATGTACCCAACAAACAGGTGTCTGTACCCAGGTGGGTCCTACAGTCACTCATCTGGTGGGAGGATTCTTCCAAGGTTTGTGCAGGTGTACCATTCATCCAGAATCCCCCTATCATAATGATAACATTGAATGCTTCCCTCTTGGGATGGGGAGCACATTTGGGTCCTCATACAGTCCAAGGCAAATGGTCACAATAAGACACTTGCACATCAGTCTGTTCAAGTTGAGGGCAGTCAGAAATACTTGCTTCCACTTTCTTCCCTTAATCTAAAACAAGTCAAGATTATGATGGACAACATAGCTAGTATGCATTATATCACTTGTCAGGGAGGTGCGCTCCCTCCCCTCTCCCCCTTGCAATGGAGCAATAAAGCTTTGGAACTGTTGCATCCTATGGATACACACATAGATACAGTTTTAAAATATTTGCACTCTCTGAGAATTCTTGTCTTTCAATTAGTTCTGTGAAGGTACACATGGTTATCACCCTCTAAAGAAGGCTATGCCACTTCTGCTCACCCTGTCATGTCTGGGTTCTTTAGGGGCTTAATAGAGTCTTTCCACCAGTAAGGGAGCCATCTCTTACCTTAGTGTACTGTTTGCAGGTTTCTGGGTCCCCCATTTGAATTTTCAGCAACATATTCTTTTTATACTTACCTGTGAAAACTCGCTTCTTGGGGATGTATGGGCACTCGTGGCAGGACCCCCATACATGGTTTTCTACTCTGATGTCTCTTATGCCACACTACATTTTTGCCAAAAACAGTACCATGCTTCTGTCTAAATCAAACTATTCATCTACCAATATTTTCCCCCAAACCTCATTCTAATCATGAAGAATAAAAACTACATACCCTCAATGTTTGTAGCCTTTTACCTGCAAAGAACTATGCCTTTCAACACTTCCCTAGGGTTATTTTTTCCCTTTGCTGAGAAGATGAAGCTTCTACCAACCTATTCCTGCCCAAAGATGATCTAAATGGGTGTTTTTTGGGGCGAGGAGGGTTAGACTCTATTATGAATTAGCTAGATTAGATCATCCAGGTAATATTAGAGCCCATTCCACTAGGGCACAAGTGGTCTCTGCGTCTTCCTTGCTAAGCATCCCTATGATAGCAAAGCAGCCACTTGGAGTTCCATACAGACCTTTACCAAACACTGTTCCTTGGTAGAAGCATTGAGAGTGGGCCCTACTTTTGGCAGAACTGTATTGCAATCTGTTTTTAGATAGACTCTGAGCACCTACCTCTGTGTGTTAGATTGCTGCTTGTGAGTCTGCAAGAATCTAATATAAATATGGACAGTGCTAAAGAAGAAAGAACAGTTACTTACCTGTACAGTATTTGGAATTCTTTGAGATGTTGTCCAGTATTCCATGACCTGCCCCCTTTCACTGCTAGTATGGAGTCTTGTTACCAACTGGATTCTATGGTAGCAAAGGACCTGAATGACAGTTGGATCTGCGTCACAATTGATGCTTTTGGGATGGAAGTAGAAGAGCACTCAGGGCAAATGCATGGTCCCAACAGATGCTGCTGGCCAAAAGACTCCAATCAGAACTGCACGGGCACCAAGTGTGGGATGTACCCATGAACAGCACAGCTCAGAGAGCTCCAGTTACTGTGCAGGTGAGTCACTTTGTTTGTTTAGGCATCTTGCAATTTATGCATGTGGTGGCAGCTCCAGCAATGGCAGCTCCTGGGAGACTCTACTCTTTCCATGGCAGCAGTTCCAGCAGACGTTCTTCTGACAACAGTGGGTCCTTTGGAATCTCTTTGTGGCCACGCCAGTGGCAGCAGGGTCTAGCACCCCTAGATCCCTTTCCACAGTACTCCTTCCTAGGTTATCATTCACAAACTTTATAAGTGTGCTCTCTATGCCATTATCTTAATCATCGATTAAGATTTTGAATAGAAACATACCCAGAACTGATCCCTGGAGAACCCCACTCATTATTCCCTTTCAGCCTGTGAATCACTGATAACTACTGTCGGAACTGTTTTCCAACTAGTTTTGCACCCATCTTATTTTAGCTCCATCTAGGTTGCATTTCCATTGTTTGTTTATGAGAAAGTCATGGGAGACAGTATCAAAAGCCTTACTAAAGGCAAGATAGATCATGTCGGCCACTTCCACCCATCCACAAGGCTTGTTACACTGTTAAAGAAAGCTCTCAGGTTGGTTTTACATGTGAGGCTGCTTGAATTAGCTACACCAGATGGCCTTTTTTTAGCAAAGTAGGACCTGTTGCTGCTGCAGGTAGCACAGTTCTACAGATAGCATTTTCACACACACAAATGTGTAAGAAACTGCAAACTGTAGGGATGTGCTACCTGTAACACTGCAATCTGATGATGCTATGTCCTACAAATAGCAGTTTCTCTCACCATAGGTATGTGAGACTGCTATCTGTGGGAATTAGCTACATCAGATGGCATTTTTTAGCAAAGTAGGACCTGTGCTGCTGCAGGTAGTACGATCCTACAGATAGCATTTTCACACACACACGTGTAAGAAACTGCAATCTGTAGGGATGTGTTACCTGTAACACTGCTGTCTGATTAAGCTAATTCCTACAGATAGCAGTTTCTCACACGTGTGTAAGAAACTGCAAACTGTAGGGATGTGCTACCGGTAACACTGCAATCTGATTAAGCTAATTCCTACGGGTAGCAGTTTCTCACACCAGAGGAAAATGAGACTGCTATCTGTAGCAATTTGCAACCTGTAGATTCCTGGAGTAATCTTTATGTGTTTGTGCATTCCTTCAATAAGCCACTAACATTGTCTGGCCTAATCCAACAGAGCACATGTGAAATACAGAGACATGGTCAATATTTCTAGCCTCAGATACAAACGTTACATGCATACATAAGAACATAAGAAAGGCCGTACCGGGTCAGACCAAAGGTCCATCTAGCCCAGTATTCTGTCTACCGACAGTGGCCAATGCCAGGTGCCCCAGAGGGAGTGAACCTAACAGGTAATGATCAAGTGATCTCTCTCCTGCCATCCATCTCCACCCTCTGACAGACAGAGGCTAGGGACACCATTCCTTACCCGTCCTGGCTAATAGCCATTAATGGACTTAACCACCATGAATGTATCCAGTTCTCTTTTAAACTCTGTTATAGTCCTAGGCTTCACAACCTCCTCAGGTAAGGAGTTCCACAAGTTGACTGTGCGCTGCGTGAAGAAGAACTTCCTTTTATTTGTTTTAAACCTGCTGCCTATTAATTTCATTTGATGAGCCCTAGTTCTTGTATTATGGGAATAAGTAAATAACTTTTCCTTATCCACTTTCTCCACATCACTCATGATTTTATATACCTCTATCATATCCCCCCTTAGTCTCCTCTTTTCCAAGCTGAAGAGTC
This sequence comes from Terrapene triunguis, assembly GCF_002925995.2. Lineage (NCBI taxonomy): Eukaryota > Metazoa > Chordata > Testudines > Emydidae > Terrapene > Terrapene triunguis. The sequence continues at coordinate 2,067 of NW_020678848.1, read as the reverse complement.
CTAGCCTCTTTAATCTCTCCTCATATGGGACCCGTTCCAAACCCTTAATCATTTTAGTTGCCCTTTTCTGAACCTTTTCTAGTGCCAGTATATCTTTTTTGAGATGAGGAGACCACATCTGTACGCAGTATTCGAGATGAGGGCGTACCATCGATTTATATAAGGGCAATAATATATTCTCAGTCTTATTCTCTATCCCCTTTTTAATGATTCCTAACATCCTGTTTGCTTTTTTGACCGCCTCTGCACACTGCGTGGACATTTTCAGAGAACTATCCACAATGACTCCAAGATCTTTTTCCTGACTTGTTGTAGCTAAATTAGCCCCCATCATATTGTATGTATAGTTGGGGTTATTTTTTCCAATGTGCATTACTTTACATTTATCCACATTAAATTTCATTTGCCATTTTGTTGCCCAATCACTTAGTTTTGTGAGATCTTTTTGAAGTTCTTCACAGTCTGCTTTGGTCTTAACTATCTTTAGCAGTTTAGGATCATCTGCAAACTTTGCCACCTCACTGTTTACCCCTTTCTCCAGATCATTTATGAATAAGTTGAATAGGATCGGTCCGAGGACTGACCCTTGGGGAACACCACTAGTTACCTCTCTCCATTCTGAGAATTTACCATTAATTCCTACCCTTTGTTCCCTGTCTTTTAACCTGTTCTCAATCCATGAAAGGACCTTCCCTTTTATCCCATGGCAGCTTAATTTACATAAGAGCCTTTGGTGAGGGACCTTGTCAAAGGCTTTCTGGAAATCTAAGTACACTATGTCCACTGGATCCCCCTTGTCCACATGTTTGTTGACCCCTTCAAAGAATTCTAATAGATTAGTAAGACACGATTTCCCTTTACAGAAACCATGTTGACTATTGCTCAACAGTTTGTTTTTCTATGTGTCGGACAATTTTATTCTTAACTATTGTTTTGACTAATTTGCCCGGTACAGACGTTAGACTTACCGGTCTGTAATTGCCAGGATCACCTCTAGAGCCCTTTTTGAATTTTGGCATTACATTAGCTAACTTCCAGTCATTGGGTACAGAAGCTGATTTAAAGGACAGGTTACAAACCTTAGTTAACAGTTCCGCAACTTCACATTTGAGTTCTTTCAGAACTCTTGGGTGAATGCCATCTGGTCCCGGTGACTTGTTAATGTTAAGTTTATCAATTAATTCCAAAACCTCCTCTCGTGACACTTCAATCCGTGACAGTTCCTCAGATTTGTCACCTACAAAAGCCTGCTCAGGTTTGGGAATCTCCCTAACATCCTCAGCCGTGAAGACTGAAGCAAAGAATCATTTAGTTTCTCCGCAATGACTTTATCGTCTTTAAGCACTCCTTTTGTATCTCGATCATCAAGGGGCCCCACTGGTTGTTTAGCAGGCTTCCTGCTTCTGATGTACTTAAAAAACATTTTGTTATTACCTTTGGAGTTTTTGGCTAGCCGTTCTTCAAAATCCTCTTTGGCTTTTCTTATTACATTCTTGCACTTAATTTGGCAGATTGGATAAATACAGTCAATAGGTCTTAAGTTTTGCAATGATACCCCACATCAGCCATCTTGCAGAAAGTACATATTAGCTATGTCATATCCATATCCTAAGCATATTTTCATAAAGAATATAGAGTATAATGTCACACCCCACATGTATGTTTGCTGATCTGCAAATAGTAAAGGAGCATGCACCTTTGGGTTGAAACGCTCATGACAATAGGGCAGAGCCATGCAAACTCCATAATTCTGTGTGAGATGGTAGACAGTGAGGAGGGCCAGGCAGGTTTGTGGGTTTAGAAAAAAAAAAGTGTAAACATTATATATACGTTTATGTATGGGATACATATAAAATTAGTGGATGGTTAACAATGCATTATAGGAAGTTGGATCCCATGGCCACAACCACCCCTGTCTGACCTGTTTGGTACCCAGCATACACTGCCAAACCAAAGCTTCCCAAAATACAGTGGGTGGATAGTGGGATATCTATTCATGGTGCACCTCACTTTGAATCTATACAAGTGCTTCTGGTGAGTACCCTGACTGCTGAGACAAGGAGTCCA
>NW_020678847.1:0-1648 GCF_002925995.2 Terrapene triunguis | reverse complement strand
GAGGGATTTCCAAGCTACAGGCCTTCCCATCAGCAGGTGGAGCTACACCTGAGGGGAGAAAAAAAGCTGTTTGAGTTCCCATCTTCCAGTAGGAGAAAGAAGGCAAGTCTGTTCCTTTGCCACATCCCCCCTCTCCTCCAGGAAATACAGAGAGCCTGCAGCCTCCAGCTGTCCCTCACATTCAAGTGAAAAGGAAGACCCTGCCTCTGGCTTCCATCCCTCTGTGGGCACAGAAGGTCATTAGAAACACAAAAGGATGTTCCCTACATTTCCAGGAGTTCTGCCTCCCAGTCTCTAGCTCCAGTCTATAACCACACTCCCTCCAACGATTCTATCATCGATCACCCATGATAATGTCACTAAAGTAATACAACCATTCAAACTCATGGCAAAAACTATGGCCTATATCTTCAGCTGGTGTTATATGGCATAGCTCCATGGACTTCAAGGGAGCTACATTGAGGTACACCAACAAGGATTTGGACCTATGCACTTGAATATATTTCATTCATTCCTTCTCTCATTTCAATCAATTTGCCCTCCTGTGTAGCATTTATAACAAATCATACCCTACTAGAATCTTCACTGATATGACCAGGTAAAATATTAAATGTCCTCATCTTTGTCTCCAGCTTTTAAGCCTCTTGTCTGTCACTTTACCCAAGGAGTAAAATATCAGCAGATTAAAGGCCAAATCCTCAACTGTTGTAAATCAATGACCTTCACTGTAGCTACATTAATTCACACCAGCTGACCTCTATTGTTTAAATACTGGTTTAAGCTGTGATTAACAAAAAAATAGTTAAGTATACTTAAATAACTAGCCAGAGAAGAATTAGCATCAGGAATTATGGGAGCATTCATAGCAAAATTTAAATGAAATATTGACATTATTTGCTGAAAAAAAGTCACAGATTTTAGTGAGTCTCTGAACTGAGATATACAAACACGACCACACATCATTACCAGGGTTGTGTGTATTTACATTCCTTTTTTGAAATAACAATTGTCATAAGCACAGCACTGCTAACAATTTGACCGGTATTACTAATCTTCCAGCACAATTTTACACTGAACTTTTCTATTTATAGTTCTGATTAGAGGGGTTTTTTAATTAAAAGGATTGCAGGTGTTCGTGCAGTTAATTGCAGCATAACTTTACTGCTCTATGTTTACAGAACAGATGTTAATAATAGTAATGACAACCCAGGTATTTTATTAATTATTGTGCTTAAAAGGGGGAAAAGACTGCACTAAAACAATTTCCTGTTCTTATCATGCCATTCTGGGGGGAATACTCTTTTTCTCAGCACTCCTGTTAGTGAGTCTCTATTAGTGAGAATGGGAATTGTGTATGATCACTGAGGGGACGTGATACTGCTTTATTTTCAGTGAGGTGCATGATCACTACTTTCTTTACTCATATAGGGCCCACTCCTGCAGACTCTGACTTACATGAATAGTCCCATTGATGACCAAGGGCTATTCACAAGGAGCAAACCTGTATTCTGTAAGCCATAATCATCCGCCCTATAAAGGCTGACTATTGTTATTAGTTTGCAATTTTAATGGAATGCCATTCACTCTCTGTCTACACTTTTCCCATCCTAGCACTATGGTCAACCACTCGCCAGTAGCCATAATAATA
>NW_020678846.1:0-1542 GCF_002925995.2 Terrapene triunguis | reverse complement strand
TGGTTTCAAGGATTCAAGGCAGGTACTCATGAGACAAAGGAGTTTTGGTTTCTAGCGCTACTTTTCATAGAATCATAGTGGAAGGGACCTCGAGAGGTCATCTAGTCCAGTGCCCTGCACTCAAGGCAGGGCTAAGTATTATCTAGACCATCCCTGACAGGTGTTTGTCCAACCTGCTCTTAAAAATACCCTGTGATGGAGATTCCACAACCTCCACAGGCAATTTATTCCAGTGCTCAACCACTCTGAGAGTTAGGAAGTTTTTCCTAATGTTCAACCTAAACCGCCCTTGCTGCAATTTAAGCCCATTGCTTCTTGTCCTATCCTCAGAGGTTAAGAAGAACAATTTTTCTCCCTCCTCCTTGTAAAAACCTTTTATGTACTTGAAAACTGTTATCCATGTTCCCTCTCAGTCTTCTCTTCTCCAGACTAAACAAACCCAATTTTTTCAATCTTCCCTCACAGGTCATGTTTTCTAGACCTTTGATCATTTTTGTTGCTCTTCTCTGGACTTTCTCCAATTTGTCCACATCTTTCCTGAAATGTGGCACCCAGAACTGGACACAATACTCCAGTTGAGGCCTAATCAGCACGGAGTAGAGCAGAAGAATTACTTCTCGTGTCTTGCTTACTGCTAATACATCCCAGAATGATGTTTGCTTTTTTGGGCACAGCGTTACACTGTTGACTCATATTTAGCTTGTGATCCACTATGACCCCCAGATCCCTTTCTGCAGTACTCTTTCTTAGGCAGTCATTTCCCATTTTGTATGTGTGCAACTGATGGTTCCTTCCTAAGTGGAGCACTTTGCATTTGTCCTTATTGAATTTCATCCTATTTACTTCAGACCATTTCTCTTTTTGATGTCATGTTTTACAATACTATGTAATAGCAGATGGAGACTGTTCTAAAACAGAGCTACACATGAAGAAAACTGATTGTATGTTTTGTACATGCATTCAAAATCTTAAAGAAAGTTGTCCTAATATATGGCTAACATTTAGGCCGATTTGTACGTTGCTGGCTCTGACACTTGAGATTCTTTAAAAAAGAGCACTCTCAGAAATTCTTATGCATTCTGTCATTTGCTTCTTTGGTATGCTCACTGCTACCTTAGAATAAAGTGCCAGAAGCAGTCTTGTGAATAATATATCCCCAACACAACGCCAACACAACTGCAATACAGCTTTATAATTACAACCAAACCAAGTGAGGTTTTGATAGAAAAATAATAGTCCTATCCCTCATTCACGTTCCCAAGCACTAAGATAACAAATGATTTATATTAGCACACTAGATGCATATTAATTTCATAGGCAGTGTCAAGGAATTTTCCTGATTCTCGTGGCAAAGATGCAAGCAGATCGTTAAACAGCACGGAATACAAGCATTGCCATTGGGATGAAAGCTCTGAATAATAGTAGCAGCTTAGCCCTCCAACGAGTTTATATTTCCCAGAAAAATTCCTGCAGCTGCTCAGAGATATGGTCGTTCTGCACTTTGTGGTTTAGAGAAATTCAATGGAAGATGGCTGCCAAGAG
>NW_020678845.1:0-2620 GCF_002925995.2 Terrapene triunguis | reverse complement strand
CCCCCACCACACAGAACATGAAAACCACCTCCCAGACTGACCAGGATAACTAGTCACTGCACTGTATATGTGCCCTGCTGCTGGACCTGCCCCCTGCTAAAGGTGACTGTCCTGTCCAATTACCAAGCCCCTTCCCCCCCCTTCAGACAGACTCTCCTCCAAAAGAAGAGGATGGAAACAGTAATGAACAGAAACGTATTTTTTATTAACAACCGCACATGGAACGGGGGGGTGAAACTTGGACGGGGTCTTGTGTGAGGCGGGTAGGAAAGGACTTTTCAAATTTTGGGGAATGAGAGCCTTCTAGTGGTAGAGCAGTCCGCAGGGATGGAGTGAAATTTTTCACGGCCCCTTCCGCCCCTCCGTGTTTGGACTTTGGGTGAGGGGGGTATGGGACTTGGTGGCGGGGCAGGGCAGTTAGAGAGAGACTGCAGCGGGGCTCTCTCCTCCTGCCTCCGGTCCTGCAGAACATCCACAAGGCGGCGGAGCGTGTCCGTTTGCTCCCTCATTAGTCCAAGCAGCGTTTGAGTAGCCTGCCAGTCCTCCTGTCGCCACCTCTCCTCCCATTCAATGTTTGCCCGGTGCATTTGGGACAAGTTCTCCCTCCACTGTGTCTGCTGGGCTGCCTGTGCTCGGGAGCATCCCATTAGTTCAGCAAACATGTCTTCCCGTGTCCTCTTCTTCCTCCTCCTAATGTGCGCTAGCCTCTGGGCAGATGGGGCTGTGGGAATTGGAAAAAGGGAGTGAATTCCTGAGACAGATCAATGTATCTGTGAACAGAGAACATAGTCTTTCAACAAGACCATGCAGAGCACCTATCACACGCGCACTGAGGACAAGGTCGAATTTTCGGCCCTCGCCTACAGTGCCTGCGGTCTTGCTGTGGCGAGCTGAGGAGCGGGGCAGGACACCGGACTTTGTCTAGATGGCAAACATGGTAAGCCGTAGACTTGTGGCTGCTTAAAACTTTAAGAGTGGCACTGGCCTCCTTTCACATAGAAAGCAATGCGAGTCTCTGCTGGCAGCAATCCTGCAAGCATGAACTCTGGCCCTGTCCCACCCCCTCGCGGCTGTAAACCGCGTGGCTGTAAACCGGCGGTTGCAGTTCTGTAAAGGGACGGGCTAGCAGTCCCAATACTAACTTTCCCCTACCTAATTCACAGCAGGGAGTCATGCCAGACATCACCCTCCTGAAGGTCTCGGAGAGCCAGAAGGAGCGGATGCTTCGGGACAGCCTGCAGAAACCGGGGCCATTTGCTGCAATGCTCTGCAAGGCATGATCCCCGAGTACCTGCTGGTGTTGTGGCAGGGAAACGTCTCATACCACGGGGGGCCTAATAAGCTCTCCCTGCCCAGGAACCTGCTCATGAGGCTTGAAAAACACCTGCAGGAGGCCTATGAGGAGTTCTCCCCGGAGGATGTCGCCTCTATCCCCGGATACATTGACCAGTTTTTGGCTTAGGTGCCCTTGGAGGGACAAAAGAGTGCAGCGTTTGGGGCAGTATAATCATGAAGCGGACATTGTGAAATTTTTTGAAAATAGACTATATATTGAAGCGCCCAAAGACAGACTAATCATGATACACTTTGCACAGATTCCCGTTTTGTTGGACTTTCCTGTTTACATGTTTTGAAGCACTTTACCCACTGTTAATATTTTAAATCTTCCTGTTCTGTTTTAAAAAAATGTTTACATGTTTGAAAGCACTTTAGCTATTGTTAATATTTTAAATATGCCAGTTATGTTATAAATAAATGTTTAGATATTTAAAACACTTACTGCTTGATCCTTCCCCTGAATCTGTGTCTGGGATAACGGCTGGGGAGGGTTGGTAGGGGATCTCTGTGAGGGTGATGAAGAGCTCCTGGCTGTCGGGCAAATCAGCGTTGTAAGCGCTGTTGACTGCCTCGTCCTCCTCATCTCCTTCCTCCTCTTCCCCGTCCGCTGAGGAACCGGCCGCGGACAATATCCCATCCTCAGAGTCCACGGTCAGGGGTGGGGTAGTGGTGGCGGCCGCATCTAGGATGGAATGCAGTGCCTCGTAGAAACGGGATGTGTGGGGCTGGGATCCGGAGCGTCCGTTTGCCTCTTTGGTCTTCTGGTAGCCTTGTCTCAGCTCCTTGATTTTCACGCGGCACTGCATTGCATCCCGGCTGTATCCTCTCTCTGCCATGGCTTTAGAGATCTTTTCATAGGTCTTTGCATTCCGTCTTTTGGAGCGCAGCTCGGAAAGCACGGACTCATCTCCCCACACAGCGATGAGATCCAAGACTTCCCGATCCGTCCATGCTGGGGCCCTCTTTCTATTGGATTGCACGGCCATCTCTGCTGGAGAGCTCTGCATCGTTGCCACTGCTGCTGAGCTTGCCACGGTGTCAAAACAGAAACTGCGATTCAAACTGCCCAGACAGGAAAAGGAATTCAAATTTTCCCGGGGTGTGGCTGGTCAGAGCATCCGAGCTCAGACTGCTGTCCAGAGCGTCAACAGAGTGGTGCACTGTGGGATAGCTCCCGGAGCTATTAGCGTCGATTTCCATCCACACCTACCCTAATTCGACATGGCCATGTCGAATTTAGCGCTACTCCCCTCGTTGGGGAGGATTACAGAAATCGATTTAA
>NW_020678844.1:0-3288 GCF_002925995.2 Terrapene triunguis | reverse complement strand
ACGTGATCGTTCCCCTTTATTCGACATTGGTGAGGCCTCATCTGGAGCACATGACTTATGAGGAGAGGCTGAGGGAACTGGGATTGTTTAGTCTCCAGAAGAGAAGAATGAGGGGGGATTTGATAGCTGCTTTCAACTACCTGGGGGGGGGGGGTTCCAAAGAGGATGGAGCTCGGCTGTTCTCAGTGGTGGCAGATGACAGAACAAGGAGCAATGGTCTCAAGTTGCAGTTGGGGAGGTTTAGGTTGGATATTAGGAAAAACTTTTTCACTAGGAGGGTGGTGAAGCACTGGAATGCGTTACGTAGGGAGGTGGTGGAATCGCCTTCTTTGGAGGTTTTTAAGGCCCGGCTTGACAAAGCCCTGCCTGGGATGATTTAGTTGGGAATTGGTCCTGCTTTGTGCAGGGGGTTGGACTAGATACCTCCTGAGGTCCCTTCCAGCCCTGATATTCTATGATTCTATGAAGCTCTCAATAGCTGAGCTCACCTTCAGGCAGGTGATACCAGTTGTGCTCCCACTTGGTGCTGTCGTGCTGCTGATCAAGGCCTGCCGAGAATGAACCACCACCCCTAGGAGAGGGGTGTGTCTTCCCAATATGACTCTTCCCCTCCTTTTGTACACACTGTGGGCACGTCTAACTGCACTCCCGGCGAGTGATTGCCACTTGAGCTAGCTTTAACCTAGCTTTTACCAGAGAAGTGAAGCTACAGCAACATGCGCTTCGGTGTGGGCTCTACGAGACTGTCAGAGCCCCACAGGAAATTACCTAGGGTCCAGCCGGCGCTGATGCGGCTTCACTGCTTTGGCATCTGAGCTAGCTAGATTAAAGCTAGTCTGGGTGTGTCACATCAAACTGCAGTCACGCCCCCGATAGCAGTCTAGACACTTCCTTTGACAAGTAATGTAATAATTAACAGTGGTGACATTTGAAGTGGCATTACTGGTATCCAAGTTAGCCCCCTTTGAAATGGACTGGGAACAACTCATCTCAGAACTATTGTTTCAGGCTCTCTGCAGACTCAGAAAGACAACATTGCGGATAACACTCAGGTCATGTTTTCAAGAGATATGTTTTAAAAATGAAAGCTGAGGCTGCAGAATAATTGTGAGGCTTATATGTGTCCCTCTACCTCCGAGCTAGTCCTTTACATCTCCCCCAAAGGTGCCCCCCACATCTTGGAAAACACCCCAACAAATAATAAGGATCTTCTCGTACTCTCGTAGTGCATGTGCATGGAGATGTTGGAACTATAATTAATAAATTCAAGTTTGAGCAATAATGTTTAGGGGCAGATAGCTGCCCCTAAAGCAGATAGGGGATAGCTGCCCCTATAGCAGATAGGGAAGGGATAGCTCAGTGGTTTGAGCATTGGCCTGCTAAACCCAGGGTTGTGAGTTCAATCCTTGAGGGGGCCACTTAGGGATCTGGGGCAAAATCAGTACTTGGTCCTGCTAGTGAAGGCAGGGGACTGGACTCGATGACTTTTCGGGGTCCCTTCCAGTTCTATGAGAGAGGTATATCTCCATATTAAAACCAAATTCCTCTTCTGTGTCTCACTCACCAGCACACATTTGTGTGCAGAAATTGACACCTGTATCCCATCATGCATAGGCTGGGCACTTGTTTGTCACATGGGACGGACTCATGTTTGTCACATGGAAGAACAAATATGCAAGCGTGTTTGTGATCTTTAGCTTTGATGGAACCCTGCTGGGTGTTTTGGTTTTTGCTGGCAGAGCAGCGGTGGCTTTGGAGTCTGTTAATGTCCCGGTTTGGTTTTATCCTAGCATTTGGTGAGCGGCGAGAGAGAAGCTTCAGCAGGTCCTGGAGCGACCCAACTCCCATCAAAGCTGATTCCTTCCATGACTCTCGAGAAAGTGAGTTCTGAGACCTTTGAGCTTCTTCCCATGGCCAAAGCTGCCAACCAAGGCATTGATTGGAATCTCATAGGAGTGAACTGTCCATCCTTCTGGCCCCCTGTGATTGCTTCCTTTCATTAGAGCGAAGTAGTTAACACTCCGCATATGCACATGTAGCCTTACCTCTGGTGCTCTTTAGTTGCAGAATGAATGCCCAGCAAAGTGTGGGCCCATAGCCTTGTCACCACTTCCCGTGTTCCATGAGGGCTAACCACTGCACTGCACTGCCATGTTCACACAGGTCAGCATTCCAGGGGTTAATCGATCGCAGTGAAGCAGGCTGGGGCACATGAGGGCCAAACACCTAGTGCCTACCTATCCCAGGCTGGCAGGAACTCGGGGCACAGGAGAGGTGACCCTTGAGATGTGTCTTTGGTTAACAGCTCTGCAGGTGGCACAATCTGGATTTAAAGATTTACAGCAGAGATGGTCTACTGCGGGGACCTGGTCTCCCATGGCCCTGCAGAGGTTTCACATAGGTAACCCCAGCCACACTGTGTAAATGCCCTGCATAGGGGATCAGATGCTTGGGTGCAGATGTCCCCCAGGGATCCCCAGTGCCCTCTCTCTGCCTTTATAATGGGGCTATTGTTTTATCTCAGCATGTTAGAAATAGTCCAGTGAAACCACTGCAAGCCCCTGGATTCCTATAGATCACTGACATATTCCAGGGTAAGGAAGTTATTCTCATGGTCGCGTAGGCCTGGGCCTTCCTGTTCTAGAGGTGGATCATATTGTTTAATCATTAAACTAATAAGCAAGGAACCAACTCTCCAAAGCCAGAGGGCATTGTGGGAGAGGGTGGGTGGGGAAAGCGTTAGAAGGACCAGGTTCAAAACATGACCTAATTGTTCCCAGGCAGTCTGAATTCTGCCCCTTCCCCAGCCATCTAGGTGACTAATGGAAAGGGAGCGTTTCAGAAGGGGTATGTTCTCCTCTGCACCTGTCACTGACCCTCTGGCTCCCACAGGCTAGCACTGGGGGCTTGGCTCTCTTGCCTGGGGAGGTTTAGGTTGGATATTAGGAAAAACTTTTTCACTAGGAGGGTGGTGAAGCACTGGAATGGGTTACCTAGGAAGGTGGTGGAATCTCCTTCCTTAGAGGTTTTTAAGGTCAGGCTTGACAAAGCCCTGGCTGAGATGATTTAGTTGGGGATTGGTCCTGCTTTGAGCAGGGGGTTGGACTAGATGACCTCCTGAGGTCCCTTCCAACCCTGATATTCTATTGCTTAACAGTGCCTGAGTTGCTGGCTTCAGGAACCATTCTTAGCCTTTAGTGTGTTGTTATTTTATTTTGATTTCGAAGTATGTTTTCCCCAAGGAGCATCAAACAGCATGAGGCAGTAATTTATGGGAGCAGATTGAGG
>NW_020678843.1:0-5586 GCF_002925995.2 Terrapene triunguis | reverse complement strand
CAGTGAGTGTAATTAACCTTAGGAACAATTTCCCAAGCGTCATGGTGAATTCTCCATCACTAACGATTTTTAAATCAAGACTAGGAGTTTTTCTACAAGATCTGCTCTAGGGATTATTGTGGGGAAGTTTTATGGCCTGCACGATGCAGGAGGTGAGACTATAGGATCGAAGTGGTCCCTTCTAGCATTGGAATCGAGGAATCTCTGTTCCTCAATACTCAGGCAGTGCCAGGAGCAGGAACATCTCTTTCCAGCTATGGATCACCTCAAGTCTCCTCCAGTTCGTCTCATAGGAGTATCTAGCATCCATCATCCATTTGTTCATTGGACCAGTGTTGCTACCTCTACCCAGTGCTGTTGGGAATACAAAAAACTGTTTGCTTCTGGGTCCTGTTCAAGATCTTGGCTCTCACCTGTATGGCCATCCATGGTCCAGTGCAGGACACATCAGAACCCAACTCTCCCACCTGTGCCTCACCAAGACAAATGGGCTCTTCATGGGTTCAGGTACCAGTGGCTGACCAGAATGTGCCCAAGTCTGACCAGCTTGCAGATCCTACTGTAGCCCCCTGCAATAACCAGGGGATCCCAAGAGCACAGTCCATTTCAAATATGCTGATTATGTGTGTGGGGACAGTGTCTATGGGCCAAATCATGGATCAAGGCCTCACTGCTCAGTGCTGTAGAAACCCAGAACCAAGGGCTGGCCCTGCCAAGAAGAGTTCACAATCTAGGTGTAAGACACAGGTGGATACAGATAGAAAGACAAATAACCATCTGTTTTTCACAATGTTGTGTTTGGTGCTTTGAGCCCTCTGTGGTCCCCAGAGCAACGGAGTCAGGTTAACAGGCACGGAGATGAATTGAGAGCACAAAGCCCAACCCACAGGAAAGTCTTGTGAAAAGAAAACAACTCCCCCTTGCTGCTTGTGTCAGGCAGAAGGCGCACAGGGACCAGTTGCTAACTTGACTCATTTCACACAGGCCTGGGCCAAACCCTAGAATGGTTCCATGGGGAGCTGCCCTGGACTGGCTGAGCAGGCTTGTGCAGTCTCTGATGTCTGTGGATATGTCGACACCTCGAGCCGGATGGTGTCAATTCCAGCTCGAGGCGACACTCACACTAGCTCTGTTCAAGCTAAAGCACTAAAAATAGCGTGTGGCCTCAGCGCGAGCAGCAGGAGGGGCTAGATGCCTGCAGTACGATCCCATCCAAGGTGCTAGGTACGAGCTCAAGGCGGCTAGCTCCTTCCACCACTCGTGCAGCACTAGCTCCATTAGGGAGGGCACATCTCCTCGAGCTAGAATGTACATCTTCCAGCTCCGAGTGTCGACACACCTGGGGCCAGTGTCAGTCCTTTGGGGCTGTTCTTTTGTGCTCCTCCTTAGCAATCTGTCCATTAGCGGCGAACAGCAGAGGGAGCGGCGAACAACAGAGGCTAACAGAGGGAGTTTGCCTGGGAGCTGTCCGAGAGGAGGTACACTAAGTGCTGCATTAGGGGGGCTATGTTGGTGAGTATCTGAGTGTCTGCTGCTGGGACAGTTGGTCAGTTTGACCATGTGCTTGATTGCTTGCTTGTTTGTTTGAAAAGTGTGAATTGGGAGTGCTTTGTTCCAGGTGGGCCTTGAGTGGGCCTGACTGGTATATAAGGGCAGTCAGCAGCGAACCAGCTGAGCGGCGTACAGCAGAGGCTAACAGAGGGAGTTTGCCTGGGAGCTCGCCTGGAGAGAGCTCACTGAGGCTGTCGTCTGCAGGTTTCTCTGAGTAGTTCCTGCAACAGCTGAGGAAGCTCTTAAGAGGACAGGGATATGGAAGGTGAGCGATCAGCTGTTGTAACCTGCACAGGTTGTGCCATGTTTGTCTTTCTTCCACAGGACAGAAGCGACTTTGTCTGTACAAAGTGCAAGCTGGTCTCCATATTGGAAGAGAAGGTTCAAGGGCTGGAGAAACGAGTATCAACACTGCGTTGCATAAGGGAAAATGAAGATTTCCTGGACAGACGTCAGGAGATGCTTCTACGGCCACAATGTTCTGAAGATTCAGAGCAGGTGCAGCAGGGACAGAAGGATTGTGAAGAGGTTTGGCAGCATGTGACCTCCAGAAGGAGAAAGAGGAGCGCCCATGCACCAGCAATGGAGATACAGGTGAGCAATCGTTTCCATGTTCTCTCCACAGGTACTAATGCGGAGAGTGGACTAGATGACCCATCTGAGGGAAGGGAGCAGAAGGAGACTCCACCGATTGGAAGGCAAAAGATGCACTGTCCTAGGGATGGGGGTTCCACGACCACCACTCCCAAGAGGAGGAGGAGGGTGGTGGTGGTTGGGGACTCCCTCCTCAGGGGGACTGAGTCATCTATCTGCTGCCCCGACCGGGAAAACCGAGAGGTCTGCTGCTTGCCAGGAGCTAGGATACACGATGTGACGGAGAGACTGCCGAGACTCATCAAGCCCTCGGATCGCTACCCCTTCCTGCTTCTCCACGTGGGCACCAATGATACTGCCAAGAATGACCTTGAGCGGATCACTGCAGACTATGTGGCTCTGGGAAGAAGGATAAAGGAGTTTGAGGCTCAAGTGGTGTTCTCGTCCATCCTCCCTGTGCAAGGAAAAGGCCTGGGTAGAGACCGTCGAATCGTGGAAGTCAATGAATGGCTACGCAGGTGGTGTCGGAGAGAAGGCTTTGGATTCTTCGACCATGGGATGGTGTTCCAAGAAGGAGGAGTGCTAGGCAGAGACGGGCTCCACCTAACGAAGAGAGGGAAGAGCATCTTCGCCAGCAGGCTGGCTAACCTAGTGAGGAGGGCTTTAAACTAGGTTCACCGGGGGAAGGAGACCAAAGCCCTGAGGTAAGTGGGGAAATGGGATCCTGGGAGGAAGCACAAGCAGGAGGGCGCAAGAGGGGAGGACTCCTGTCTCATGCTGAGAAAGAGGGACGATCAATGAGTTATCTTAAGTGCCTATACACAAATGCAAGAAGCCTGGGAAACAAGCAGGGAGAACTGGAAGTCCTGGCACAGTCAGGGAACTATGATGCGATTGGAATAACAGAGACTTGGTGGGATAACTCACATGACTGGAGTACTGACATGGATGGATATAAACTGTTCAGGAAGGACAGGCAGGGCAGAAAAGGTGGGGGAGTTGCGTTGTATGTAAGAGAGGAGTATGACTGCTCAGAGCTCCGGTATGAAACTGCAGAAAAACCTGAGTGTCTCTGGATAAAGTTGAGAAGTGTGAGCAACAAGGGTGATGTCGTGGTTGGAGTCTGCTATAGACCACCAGACCAGGGGGATGAGGTGGATGAGGCTTTCTTCTGGCAACTAGCAGAAGTTGCTAGATCGCAGGCTCTGGTTCTCATGGGAGACTTTAATCACCCTGATATCTGCTGGGAGAGCAATACAGCGGTGCACAGACAATCCAGGAAGTTTTTGGAAAGTGTAGGGGACAATTTCCTGGTGCAAGTGCTGGAGGAACCAACTAGGGGCAGAGCTTTTCTTGACCTGCTGCTCACAAACAGGGAAGAATTAGTAGGGGAAGCAAAAGTGGATGGGAACCTGGGAGGCAGTGACCATGAAATGGTCGAGTTCAGGATCCTGACACAAGGAAGAAAGGAGAGCAGCAGAATACGGACCCTGGACTTCAGAAAAGCAGACTTTGACTCCCTCAGGGAACAGATGGGCAGGATCCCCTGGGAGAATAACATGAAGGGCAAAGGGGTCCAGGAGAGCTGGCTGTATTTTAAAGAATCCTTATTGCGGTTGCAGGAACAAACCATCCCGATGTGTAGAAAGAATAGTAAATATGGCAGGCGACCAGCTTGGCTAAACAGTGAAATCCTTGCTGATCTTAAACGCAAAAAAGAAGCTTACAAGAAGTGGAAGATTGGACAAATGACCAGGGAGGAGTATAAAACTATTGCTCAGGCATACAGGAGTGAAATCAGGAAGGCCAAATCACACTTGGAGTTGCAGCTAGCAAGTGATGTTAAGAGTAACAGGAAGGGTTTCTTCAGGTATGTTAGCAACAAGAAGAAAGTCAAGGAAAGTGTGGGCCCCTTACTGAATGAGGGAGGCAACCTAGTGACCGAGGATGTGGAAAAAGCTAATGTACTCAATGCTTTTTTTGCCTCTGTCTTCACAAACAAGGTCAGCTCCCAGACTGCTGCACTGGGCAGCACAATATGGGGAGAAGGTGACCAGCCCTATGTGGAGAAAGAAGTGGTTCGGGACTATTTAGAAAAACTGGACGTGCACAAGTCCATGGGGCCGGATGCGCTGCATCCGAGGGTGCTAAAGGAGTTGGCGGATGAGACTGCAGAGCCATTAGCCATTATTTTTGAAAACTCATGGCGATCGGGGGAGGTCCCGGATGACTGGAAAAAGGCTAATGTAGTGCCCATCTTTAAAAAAGGGAAGAAGGAGGATCCGGGGAACTACAGGCCAGTCAGCCTCACCTCAGTCCCTGGAAAAATCATGGAACAGGTCCTCAAGGAATCAATTATGAAACACTTAGAGGAGAGGAAAGTGATCAGGAACAGTCAGCATGGATTCACCAAGGGGAAGTCGTGCCTGACTAACCTAATTGCCTTCTATGATGAGATAACTGGCTCTGTGGATGAGGGGAAAGCAGTGGATGTGTTATTCCTTGACTTTAGCAAAGCTTTTGATACGGTCTCCCACAGTATTCTTGCCGCCAAGTTAAAGAAGTATGGGCTGGATGAATGGACTGTAAGGTGGATAGAAAGCTGGCTAGATCGTCGGGCTCAACGGGTAGTGATCAATGGCTCCATGTCTAGTTGGCAGCCAGTTTCAAGCGGAGTGCCCCAAGGGTTGGTCCTGGGGCCGGTTTTGTTTAATATCTTTATTAATGATCTGGAGGATGGTGTGGACTGCACTCTCAGCAAGTTTGCAGATGACACTAAACTAGGAGGCGTGGTAGATACACTAGAGGGTAGGGATCGGATACAGAGGGACCTAGACAAATTAGAGGATTGGGCCAAAAAAAACCTGATGAGTTCAACAAGGATAAGTGCAGAGTCCTGCACTTAGGACGGAAGAATCCCATGCACTGCTACAGACTAGGGACCGAATGGCTAGGTAGCAGTTCTGCAGAAAAGGACCTAGGGGTCACAGTGGACAAGAAGCTGGATATGAGTCAACAGTGTGCTCTTGTTGCCAAGAAGGCTAACGGCATTTTGGGCTGTATAAGTAGGGGCATTGCCAGCAGATCGAGGAATGTGATCGTTCCCCTTTATTCGACATTGGTGAGGCCTCATCTGGAATACTGTGTCCAGTTTTGGGCCCCACACTACAAGAAGGATGTGGAAAAATTGGAAAGAGTCCAGCGGAGGGCAACAAAAATGATTAGGGGTCTGGAGCACATGACTTATGAGGAGAGGCTGAGGGAACTGGGATTGTTTAGTCTCCAGAAGAGAAGAATGAGGGGGGATTTGATAGCAGCCTTCAACTACCTGAAGGGGGGTTCCAAAGAGGATGGAGCTCGGCTGTTCTCAGTGGTGGCAGATGACAGAACAAGGAGCAATGGTCTCAAGTTGCAGTGGGGGAGGTCCAGGTTGGATATTAG
>NW_020678842.1:0-3875 GCF_002925995.2 Terrapene triunguis | reverse complement strand
CTCAGCTCAGCTCACCGTCACCATATGTCATCTGGGGGCTGGCAGACGTGGGACTGCATTGCTACACAGCAGCAGCAGCTAACTGCCTTTTGGTGGTAGACGGTGCAGCATAACTGGTAGCTTTCATTGGCGATCTGGGTGCTGGCAGCCATAGGACTGCATTGCACCAGCCCCTTGCCTTTTGGTAGAAGATGGTATATTACGATTGGTATCCATCATCATCATACTGCAGTGGCTGTCGATCATGGGCACCTGGTCAGACATGCTCAGTCCTATTGAACTGTCTTGATGACTATGGCTATCAGTCGTAGTATGCTATTTTCTGCCAAGTGCCCAGTATTTTCTGCTAAGCACCCAGAAAAGGCCGAGGGCAATCTGGGTGCTGGCAGACGTGGGGCTGGCAGACGTGGGGCTGCATTGCTACACAGCAGCAGCCCCTTACCTTTTGGCAGTAGATAGTATATTACAACTGGTATCCATGGTCGTCATACTGCAGTGGCTATCAGTCTTAGTACACTAACTGCCAAGCACCCAGTATTTGCTGCCAAGCACCCAGAAGATGCCGAGGGCTATCAGTCATGCTGCACTGTCGTCTTAAGATGTAAAAAATAGATTTGTTCTGTATTCATTTGCTTCCCCCTCCCTCTGTCAAATCAACGGCCTGCTAAACCCAGGGTTTTGAGTTCAATCTTTGGGGGAGGGCATTCTGTGTGACAGTTGTTTGTGTTTCTCCCTGATGCACAGCCACCTTTGTTGATTTTAGTTCCCTGTACCTGTACGCCATGTCGTCACTCGCCCCTCCCTCCCCTGGTCCGTCAGATACTAGTTTGCGCCTTTTTTCAGACCAGACGCCATAGCTAGCACTGGGATCATGGAGGCCGCTCAGATCACCGTGGCGATTATGAGCACTATGAACACCACGCGCATTGTCCTGTAGTATATGCAGAGCCAGAACATGCCAAAGCAAAACCAGGACCAGCCGAGGAGGCGATTGCAGTGCGGCGACGAGAGTGATGAGGAAATTGACATGGACATAGACCTCTCACAAAGCACAGGCCCCAGCAATGTGGAAATCATGGTGTTACTGGGGCAGGTTCATGCCTTGGAATGCCGATTCTGGGCCCGGGAAACAAGCACAGAGTGGTGGGACCGCATCATGCTGCAGGTGTGGGACGATTCCCAGTGGCTGCGAAACTTTCGCATGCGTAAGGGCACTTTCATGGAACTTTGTGACTTGCTTTCCCCTGCCCTGAAGCGCCAGAATACCCGGATGAGAGCAGCCCTCACAGTTGAGAAGCGAGTGGCGATAGCCCTGTGGAAGCTTGCAATGCCAGACAGCTACCGGTGAGTCGAGAATCAATTTGGAGTGGGCAAATCTAATGTGGGGACTGCTGTGATCCAAGTTGCCAGGGCAATGAAAAACCTGGTGATATCAAGGGTAGTGACTCTGGGAAATGTGCAGACCATAGTGGATGGCTTTGCTGCAATGGGATTCTCAAACTGTGGTGGGGCGATAGACGGAACCCATATCCCTATCTTGTCACCGGAGCACCAAGCCACCGACTACATAAGCCGGAAGGGGTACTTTTGAATGCTGCTGCAAGCCCTGGTGGATCACAAGGGACGTTTCACCAACATCAACGTGGGATGGCCGGGAAAGGTACATGATGCTCGTGTCTTCAGGCACTCTGGTCTGTTTCGAAAGCTGGAGGAAGGGACTTTCTTACCGGACCAGAAAATAACTGTTGGGGATGTTGAAATGCCTATAGTTATCCTTGGGGACCCAGCCTACCCCTTAATGCCATGGCTCATGAAGCCGTACACAGGCAGCCTGGACAGGAGTCAGGACCTGTTCAACTACAGGCTGAGCAAGTACCGAATGGTGGTGGAATGTGCATTTGGACGTTTAAAAGCGCGCTGGCGCAGCTTACTGACTCGCTCAGACCTTAGCGAAAAGAATATCCCCATTGTTATTGCTGCTTGCTGTGCGCTCCACAATATCTATGAGAGTAAGTGGGAGACATTTATGGCGGGGTGGGAGGTTGAGGCAAATCGCCTGGCCGCTGATTACGCGCAGCCAGACACCAGGGCGGTTAGAGGAGCACAGCATGGCGCGGTGCGCATCAGAGAAGCTTTGAAAACGAGTGTTGCGACTGGCCAGGCTACGGTGTGAAACTTCTGTTTGTTTCTCCTTGATGAACCCTCCGGCCCCACCCCCACCCGGTTCACTCCACTTCCCTGTAATCCAACCACCCCACCCTCCCCTTCCCCCTTCGAGCACCACTTGCAGAGGCAATAAAGTCATTGTTACTTCACATTCATGCATTCTTTATTACTTCATCACACAACTAGGGGGATAATTGCCAAGGTAGCCCGGGATGGGTGGGGGAGGAGGGAAGGAAAAGGACACACTGCAGTTTAAAACTTTAACTCTTATTGAAGGCCAGCCTTCTGATGCTAGGACAATCATCTGGGGTGGAGTGACGGGTGGCCGGAGGCCCCCCACCGTGTTCTTGTGCGTCTGGGTGAGGGGGCTATGGAATTTAGGGAGGAGGGCTGTTGGTTACACAGGGGCTGTAGCGGCAGTCTCTGCTCCTGCTGCCTTTCCTGCAGCTCAACCATACGCTGGAGCATATCAGTTTGATGCTCAAGCAGCCGGAGCATCGACTCTTGCCTTCTGTCTGCAAGCTGACGCCACCTATCATTTTCAGCCCGCAATTCAGCACGCCACCTCTCCTCTCGTTCATATTGTGCTTTTCTGTAATTAGTCATTGACTGCCTCCACGCATTCTGCTGTGCTCTGTCAGCATGGGAGGACATCTGTAGTTCTCTGAACATGTCATCACGCATCCTACGTTTTCTCTTTCTAATCTTCACTAGCCTCTGTGAAGGAGAAAGATTTGCAGCTGGTGGAGGAGAAAGGAGAGGTGGTTAAAAAAGACACACTTTAGAGAACAATGGGTACACTCTTTCACGTTAAATTTTGCTGTTCACATTACACAGCACATGTGCTTTCGTTACAAGGTCGCATTTTTCCTCTTATATTGAGGGCCTGCCGGTTTGGTGTGAGAGATCACTCACGCAGTGCCAGGCCACAGATTTCAGCTTGCAGGTAGCCATGGTAAGACTCAGTCTTTTGGCTTTTTTAACCTTCTTAACATGTGGGAATGGTTTCAAACAGTAGTGCTCTCATTTCCCATACCAAGCACCCGTTGGGTTGGCCATTTAAAATGGGTTTGCAATGTAAAAGGAGGGGCTGTGGTTTCAGGGTTAACATGCAGCACAAACCCAACTAACTCCCCTCCCCCACACACCCAATTCTCTGGGATGATCACTTCACCCCTCCCCCCCCCACCGCGTGGCTAACAGCGGGGAATATTACTGTTCAGCAGAGCAGGAACGGGCACCTCTGAATGTTCCATTAATAAAATTGCCCCATTTCAACCAGATGACTGTGAATGATATCACTCTCCTGACGATAACAAAGAGTGATAAGAAATGGATGTTGTCTGCATGCCAGCAAACACCGGGACCATACACTGCCATGCTTTGTTATGCAATGATTCCAGACTACGTGCTACTGGCCTGGCGTGGTAAAGTGTCCTACCATGGCGGACGGGATAAGGCAGCCCTCCCCAGAAACGTTTTGCAAAGGCTTTGGGAGTACATCCAGGAGAGTTTTCTGGAGATGTCCCTGGAGGATTTCCGCTCCATCCCCATACACGTTAACAGACTTTTCCAGTAGCTGTACTGGCCGCGATTGCAAGGGCAAATTAATCATTAATCATTAAACACGCTTGCTTTTAAACCATGTGTAATATTTACAAAGGTACACTCACCAGAGGTCCCCTGTGTGCCCTCAGGGTCTGGGAGCA
>NW_020678841.1:0-8273 GCF_002925995.2 Terrapene triunguis | reverse complement strand
TCAGTCCTCTGGCCAGGTCACATGTTTTATGCCATCCCCTTTTGGGGTATATAAAAAGTCCAGCAGTTGGGGCAGCCCCCTGGGCTAGGTGCAGGGGCTCCAGGTCTTCCCCCTGGCTTGAGGTCTCAGCGTCTTAACCCTTCTGTCCTCAGACGCTTCTTTTCCTTAGACTCTTTGTTTTGGGGGTCAGCTTCTGCCTTTGGTACCCCATAGGTGTTGGTAGGGGAATCCAGGCTCACCCTGTCTGCCAGGTTCCAATCCAGGGCCCAGTGTAAGCAGCTCTGTCCTGTACCACCAAAGTGCTATACTGCTGCCTCCCCCAATCACTCCCTTTTCTCAAAGATCCCTCTTTCTCAACAGGTAAAGTAAAGGCATTAAATACCTGGAATCAAAGATAAAGTCTCAGAGCTTCTGAGACTCACAGGTCTCTTCCCTTTGAGTTTGGGAACTTTATTACAGCCATACTGCAGGTAGCTGGAGCTCCTTCTGAGGGGCTCAGAATGCAGGTCAGTTCACCTCCACTGTCTGCTGCCTTCCTGAGCTGAGCTGCTTTCCTTTTTAGCTCTTCCTCCAAGCCATGCGTGCTTTGCAGGTGGAGCTGCCTGGGTCCAAAGCAGCTGCTTAACCCCTTCTCCGCTTGTGTAGGGTTTGTATACCCCATTACAGGGCCTGACGGCTGCAACAGAGTTTTTTTAATATCCATGGTACATCTCCACATGAAACAAATTCAGTGGACCTTGAAGTCTCTGTGTTCTCAAGCCTTAGGGAGATTCATGCCTTTTCGGTACTTATCTACAAAGATGTTGATGTTCTGAAGAAAGTTCAGAAAAGAGTAATGAAAATGATTGGGAGGCTGGAGGGACTGACTTAAGAGGAAGCACGGCAATAGTCTACAAATGTTTAAAGTGTGCACCAAGGGGAGAAGCCTGATTTAGTACTGTTCATGTCCTTGCTGCTATTCCATAACCAGATCTTTAGGTCAATTACATGTAACTACTTGAAAATATTAGTTTAAAGCAAGGTTTCTCAGTCCTTTTCATATTTTGATGCCACAGTCTTCCTTTCACATCCTGCCCTCCTCAGATGTGCCCCAGAATCTTTTGCACCATTTCCTGTAGATCTTCAGTGTTGCTGCAATAGTTCATGCAGGTCTGTTTACCTTTGTGCTTGAGAACTGATTAAAGGTGACTGCACAAATTTGGTTCAACAGAGGATTAGAGACAGGGAGTGGAATCAAATTCATGTGTTCTTGCTCCCCTTGACAACTGTTGGTTTAGTTTCAGTATTGCCGGGGCATCTGTCTTGTTATGGTCCATTTAGAAAAGAAAGTTAAGAACCCGGGATGACAATAGGAACTTGTATTCTTTCTTTAATCCAGTCAGTCAGAATGGGAATTTTTTCAGCTACTGTTCACAGACAGGCACAATCGAATAATAGACATGCCAGGACAGGCCAAGTTCGCCAGTCACGTTGCTGATATTTTCACTGAATGATTAGGAAATAAAAGCTGAGCATATACGTATATAGTCAAACAAAAATCTTCAACTGAAATCTTATCTCAGTTACACGAATGTAGCCATATTGACCTTAATGGCTAAATTAAGAATCTTATCCTCAGTACATTTTTTATTTCTAATTTGAGGCAAAAAATTAAGTAAAAATACAGTGCTGATGTTCTGGTGTTTCAATTCACAATAGTATTGCTCTATGTTTGTACTACAGTAGTATGTTACCTAATACAAGACACCATCAAATATTTCCCATTGCTTGTTATGCTTGTTAAATCAGGTTTTTCTGTTTAGCAGTTTATGAAGCTTGGCAAAGTTAGCAGCAGTTTCATTATGTACATTCATGTAGTTTATTTCATCATGCGGAAGTTACAAAAAACATTTGCAATTTTCACTGCTATTTGAAGCCATCACTGTTTTGTTTTTGTCTTGATTCACAGCTGCACACTTTAAACTATACCCTTACAAAAGACATGCTGACCTACTTTATTTTATAATTCCTTGGTAGTAAACGTTCCAGTGCATTCATTGCTAGTACAGGCATCTTGCTTTTAAAATTTGAATCTGACATGAAAGGATTAAATGAACTTCAAGTTTCTTGCAGTACGAATCATAAACAATTGGATGCTTTATAAATATCACTACAGAAATCAAAAGTGAATCGGTTAAATGGTGAAGAAGTTTTTGTAAGGAAGAAGGATCCAAACTTCTTGCATTTTCTCCTTGAGACAAAGAATTTTGAAATTTGCTACATATTGATTTAGTAGATTGTATTCTCTCATTACTCCTGGGGGAATTCAAATTCATGTCTCCCGCAGCTTTCTTTGCTTCCCCACAATAAAATGACTTTCTGACAGGGAAGCAAAGAAAAGCTGCAAGAGCAGTCATGCCCCATTCACTAGTAGCACAGGTACAACATTTCAGACACCCAGAGAAGCTGGCAAAGAGGTAAATCACCGCGGGGCTGGGGACACCCGAGCCAGTGGCTCCTACCCTGAGCCGAGATCAGCTGCTAGTCCTGGCTGGCCTAGAGGCAGAAGAGGATGGGACTTCC
Organism: Terrapene triunguis; assembly: GCF_002925995.2. NCBI lineage: Eukaryota > Metazoa > Chordata > Testudines > Emydidae > Terrapene > Terrapene triunguis. Next base: position 5,711 of record NW_020678841.1, on the reverse strand, counting down.
TCTTCCCCTGCAAGGAGTGGCTGGTGCTGTGTCAGACCCACCCCCAGAACCTGCCGCACTGCAGAAAGCTCAGCATCCTCTTCTGCTTCCTTCCCCCATCACTCCTCAGCTGTGGGGGGAAGGGTCACTGTACGGGGAGCTGCTCCCCCATCCACCCAACCCCTGTGCATCCGGACCTCCCATACCCAGACATCCCTGCCAAGCCTCACCCGGTACATCCAGAACCCCCCTAGTCCTCCATACCCAAACCTCACCCCACTGAACCTCAACCCCTGCATCTGGAGCCCCCCTGCACCTGGAGCCCCCCTGCACCCAGACAGCCCTCCACTGAGTTCCCTGCACTCAAACCCCCACCCTGATGCCCCATTCCCTGCACCACCCTGAGTCCCCACATCCAGACCCCCACACCACAGACCGCTAACTAGCTGCACCCAGACCCCCACCCCACCAAGCCCCACTCCTCCAGCACCCAGAGCCCCCTGCTGAGAACCTCACACCCAAGCCCCTCTGCTGAGCCCCAACAACCTCCACCTAGAAGCCCCTGCAGAGTCCGATTGCCCCTGCACCTGGAACCCACCCAATGAGCCTCTCTGCATCCAGATCCCCCCACACCTAGACCCCCCACTGAGTTGCCTGCACCCAGATTGTCCCACACAGAATCCTCTCACCCCCCACCTGACTCCCCCCACACTGAGCTCCTCCACACTTGGATCCTGCCCCACACCCAGTGCACCGGGCACAGAGGGGCATGGCCCCAGGGTATTTCTGGGGCAGGCCCAGGCCTTGTGCTGTGTCAGGGTCGGGTGCAGCCTCACCACTGAGGCCTGGTCTACACTAGGAGGTTATATCAAATTTAGCAGCATTAAATCGAATTAACTCTGCACCCGTCCACACAACGAAGCTATTTAGTTCGACATAGAGGTCTCTTAAATTCGACTTCTGTACTCCTCCCCAACGAGGGGAGTAGCACTAAATTCGACATGGCCATGTCGAATTAGGCTAGGTGTGGATGGAAATCGACGGTAATAGCTCCGGGAGCTATCCCACAGTGCACCACTCTGTTGACGCTCTGGACAGCAGTCCGAGCTTGGATGCTCTGACCAGCCACACAGGAAAAGCCCCGGGAAAATTTGAATTCCTTTTCCTGTCTGGGCAGTTTGAATCTCATTTCCTGTTTGGACATCGTGGCGAGCTCAGCAGCACTGGCAACGATGCAGAGCTCTCCAGCAGAGATGGCCATGCAATCTCAGAATAGAAAGAGGGCCCCAGCATGGACTGATCGGGAAGTCTTGGATCTGATCGCTGTGTGGGGCGATGAGTCCGTGCTTTCGGAGCTGCGATCAAAAAGACGGAATGCAAAGATCTACGAGAAGATCTCAAAAGCCATGACAGAGAGAGGATACAGCCGGGATGCAACGCAGTGCCGCGTGAAAATCAAGGAGCTGAGACAAGGCTACCAGAAGACCAAAGAAGCAAACGGACGCTCTGGATCCCAGCCCCAGACATGCCGTTTCTATGAGGCACTGCATTCCATCCTAGGTGCGGCCGCCACCACTACCCCACCAGTGACCGTGGACTCTGAGGATGGGATATTGTCGACGGCCGGTTCCTCGGAGATGTTAGCGGATGGGGAAGATGAGGAAGGAGATGAGGAGGACGAGGCAGTCGACAGCGCTTACAACCCTGATTTCCCCGACAGCCAGGATCTCTTCATCACCCTCACAGAGATCCGCTACCAACCGTCCCCAGGCGTTAACCCGGACCCAGAATCAGGGGAAGGATCAGTCGGTACATGTTTTAAACATGTAAACATTTATTTTGAACAGAACATTAATATTAACAGTGTGTTTTTCATGATTTGTTTGCCCTAGGCACTTAACGTTTCAGTCCTTGGCAGTGCAACTACTGCAAAAAAATCTAACAATGTCCGGTTTATCATGATTGGTTTGCCCTAGGCGCTCTACTGTTTAGTCCTTGCCAGTGCAGCTACAGTAAAATTCGGTCTATATGTCCGAGGATAGAGCTGAAATCCTCATGGGACATCTCCATGAAGCTCTCCTGGAGGTAATTGGAAAGCCTTTGCATGAGGTTCCTTGGGAGAGCGGCCTTATTGTGTCCTCCGTAGTAGGAAACGTTTCCGCGCCAGGCTATCAGCAAGTACTCCGGGATCATTGCCTTGCAGAGCATGGCGGCATATGGCCCTGGTCTTTGCAGGCTTTCCCGAAGCATCCGTTCTTTCTTGGTCTCTGAAATCCTCATCAGAGTGATGTCGCTCATGGTGACCTGCTTTGAATTAGGTAGGGGAATGTTAGTATTGGGACTGCTTGCCTGTTCCTTTACAGAACTGTAACCGGCGGTTTACAGCCACGCGGTGGAGGCGGGAGAGGGGCAGCATACAGGGATCTTTCCCTGGGACAGCCGCGAGGGAGTGTGACAGGGGCAGAGTTCATGCTTGCCGGATTGCTGGCAGCAGGAACTGGCCAACGCTAGGAGCATTGCTTTGAACGTGAAAGGAGGCCAGTGCTATTATTAAAGTTTTAAGCAGCCACAAGTCTACGGCTTACCATGTCAGCCTGCTACCCAAATTCCGCTGTCCTGCCCCGCTTGTCAGATCTGCACTGCAAGACCCCAGGCACTGAATGCGAAGGCCGAAAATTCGACCTTGTCCTGCGCATGTGATAGGTGCTGTGCATGGTCTTGTTCACAGAGAAAGACTATGTTCTTTGTTCACAACAAAATTTATCTTTCCGAGGAATTCACCCCCTTTTTCCCATCCCACAGCTGCGACTGTCTCCCGACCTACCCTGGCATCACACTCCCAGAGGCTAGCGCAGATTAGGCGTAGAAAGAAAAGGACACAGGATGACATGTTCTCAGAACTTATGGGCTGCTCCCGAGCCGAGGCAGCCCAGCAGACCCAGTGGAGGGAGAACATGTCCCAAATCCATCCATCACACATTGAACGGGAAGAGAGGTGGCGGCAGGGACTCAAACGCTGCTTGGACTAATGAGGGAGCAAATGGACACGCTCTGGCGCCTTGTGGATGTTCTGCAGGACCGGAGGCAGGAGGACAGAGCCCCGCTGCAGTCTATCTGTAACCACCCTCCCCTGCCACAAAGTCCCATACCCCCCTCACCCAAAGTCCCAAGAAGGAGGGGCGGCAGAGTCCGTGAAAACTCTCACTCCACCCCTGCAGACTGCTCAAGTAGCAGAAGGCTGTCATTCCCCAAAATTTGATAAGTCCTTTCCTTCCCGCCTCACCCAAGCCCCCGTCCCAGTTTCATCCCCTAAGTGTGTAGTTGCTAATAAAAAATACGTTTCTGTTAATTACTGTTTCCATCATGTTCTTTTAGAGGAGAATCTGTTTGAAGGGGGGGAAGGAGGTTGGTATTTGGACAGGACAGTCACCTTTACCAGGGTACAGAGGAGGGGGCAGGTTCAGCAGCAGGTCACACACACATTGCAGTCACTAGGCACCCTGGTCAGTCTGGGAGGTGGTTTTCATGTTCTGTGTGTGTGGGGGGGGGGCTATGTGATTTTGTGGCAGGGGAGGGCGGTTAGAGATCTTATGCAGCGGTCCTTAACCTGGATCACAGAGCCACGCAGCAGGGGATCTGTAACCGTCCTCCCCCTGCCACAAAGTCACATAGCCCCCACACACAGAGTCCTGAACAGGAGGGGTGGCAGGCTCCATTGAAACAAACAGTCCACCAGTGCGGACCACTCTAGGACCAGGAGCCTGTCATTCCTCGAGTTTAGAAGCGTCCTTTGCATCACTACACTACACCCGCTCCCCACCACAGTCTGCGTCCCAGTTTCAACACTTTACCGCGAAAACAGTAATAAAGAAAACTGTGTTCATTAACAAATTTCCAGTGATTTTATTTTTAAACGTGTGTTGGAAGGGGGGGAACGGGGTGAACGGGGTATGTGACTGGAGAGGATAGTGAACATTCACTGGGTAAGGAAACGTGGGCTGGTTCAGCTTCTCTGTAAACAAACTTAATAGTCACAGCTTACCCTGCTCACTGTGGAACCTAGCTTTCAAAGCCTCCCGGATGCACAGCGTGTCCCGCTGGGCTCTTCTAATTGCCCGGCTGTCTGGCTGGGCGTAATCAGCAGCCAGGCTATTTGCCTCAACCTCCCACCCCGCCATAAAGGTCTCCCCCTTGCTCTCACAGAGATTGTGGAGCACACAGCAAGCTGCAATAACAATGGGGATATTGGTTTCGCTGAGATCCGAGCGAGTCAGTAAGCTTCTCCATCTCCCCTTGAGACGGCCAAAAGCACACTCCACCACCATTCTGCACTTGCTCAGCCAGTAGTTGAAGAGTTCTTTTTCAGTGTCCAGGGCGCCTGTATAGGGCTTCATGAGCCAGGGCATTAGCGGGTAGGCTGGGTCCCCGAGGATGACTATAGGCATCTCCACATCCCCAACAGTTATTTTGTGGTCCGGGAAGTAAATACCTTCCTGCAGCCATATAAACAGACCAGAGTTCCTGAAAACACGAGCGTCATGAACCTTGCCCGGCCATCCGACATTGATGTTTGTAAAACGTCCCCTATGGTCCACCAGTGCTTGCAGCACCATTGAAAAGTAGCCCTTTCGGTTAATGTACTGGCTGGCCTGGTGGTCCGGTCCCAGGATAGGGATGTGAGTTCCATCTATAGCCCCACCGCAGTTTGGGAATCCCATCGCGGCGAAGCCATCTATGATGACCTCCACGTTTCCCAGGGTCACTACCTTTGACAGCAGTACCTCAACGATTGCGTTGGCTATTTGCATCACAGCAACCCCCACAGTAGATTTGCCCACGCCAAAGTGGTTCGCGACTGACCGGTAGCTGTCTGGCGTTGCAAGCTTCCAGAGGGCTATGGCCACTCGCTTCTGGACACTCAGGGCTGCTCGCATCCGGGTGTCCTTGCGCTTCAGGGCAGGGGACAGCAACTCACAAAGTTCCAGGAAAGTTCCCTTCCGCATGCGAAAGTTTCGCAGCCACTGTGATTCATCCCAGACCTGCAGCACTGTGCGGTCCCACCAGTCCGTGCTTGTTTCCCGGGCCCAGAATCACCGTTCCACAGCATCAACATGACCCATTGCCACCATGATGTCCACGGCGCGGGGTCCCGTGCTTTGTGACAGGTCTGTGCCACTCTCAGACTTCATGTCCTCACCGCGCTGCCGTAGCCTCCTCGCCCGATTTCTCAGCATCTGCCTCTGGAAAAGGTGGATGATAAGGTGTGAGGTGATGACAACGGCCATAACTGCAGCGATGGTCGCAGCGGGCTCCATGCTCGCAGTGCTGTGGCGTCCGTGCTGTCACTCACCAGAAAAGTGCGCAAACTGATTGCCCGCCGGCGCTTTCAGGGAGAGAGGGCGGGAGTGACGGTTGGATGACGACAGTTACCCAAAACCACCCTCGACACATTTTTTTCCCCAGCAGGCATTGGGGGCTCGACCCAGAATTCCAATGGGCAGCAGGGACTGCGGGAACTGTGGGATAGCTGCCCACAGTGTACCTCTTCCAATGTCGACGCTTGCCCCGTTAGTGTGGACTCACAAAGTCGAATTACTGTCCTTAGTGTGGATACACACGCTCGACTTTGTAATATCGATTCCACATATTCGATTTAAGTGAAATCGAACTACTCTCGTAGTGTAGACATACCCTGAGTCTGTGTGGTGGCGGGGGGAGGGGGCGGGTGAAGG
>NW_020678840.1:0-1141 GCF_002925995.2 Terrapene triunguis | reverse complement strand
ACACAACTAGGGGGATAATTGGAAAGGTAGCCCGGGATGGGTGGGGGAGGAGGGAAGGAAAAGGACACACTCCAATTTAAAACTTTAAAACTTATTGCTATGGAAATCATCTAGGGTGGAGTGAGTGGGTGGCCGAAGGCCCCCCCACCGTGTTCTTGGGCGTCTGGGTGAGGAGGCAATGGGACTTGGGGAGGATGGCTGCTGGTTACACAGGGGCTGTAGCGGCGGTCTCTGCTCCTGCTGCCTTTCCTGCAGCTCAACCATACGCAGGAGCATATCACTTTGATGCTCCAGCAGCCGGAGCATCGACTCTTGCTTTCTGATTACAAGTTGACGCCACCTCTCCTCTTCAGCCCGCGTTTCAGCACGCAACTTCTCCTCTTCAGCACGCCACCTCTCCTCTCGCTCATATTGGGCTTTTTTAAAATCAGTCATTGACTGCCTCCACGCATTCTGCTGTGCTCTGTCAGCGTGGGAGGCAGTCTGTAGTTCAGTAAACATTTCGTCACGCGTCCTTCGCTTCCTTCTTCGAATATTCACTAGCCTCTGCGAAGGAGTAAGATTTGCAGCTGGTGGAGAAGGGAGAGGTTGTTAAAAAAGATACATTTTAGAGAACAATGGGTAGACTCTTTCACGTTAGATTTTGCTGTTCACAACATCACACAGCACATGTGCTTTCGTTACAAGGTCGCATTTTTCCTCTTATATTGAGAGTCTCCTGGTTTGGTGTGAGAGATCACTCACGCAGTGCCAGGACACAGATTTCAGCTTGCAGGCAGCCATGGTAAGACATATAGTCTTTGGGCTTTTTTAACCTTCTTAACATGTGGGGATGGTTTCAAACAGTTCTGCCCTCATTTCCCATACCAAGCACCCGTGCCATTTAAAATGGGTTTGCAATGTAAAAGGAGGGGCTGCGATTTCAGGTTTAACATGCAGCACAAACCCAACTAACTCCCCTCCCCCACACACCCAATTCTCTGGGATGGTCACTTCATCCCTCCCCCCCCACCGCGTGGTTAACAGCGGGGTATATTTCTGTTCAGCAGAGCAGGAAGGGGCACCTCTGAATGTCCCCTTAATAAAATTGCCCCATTTTAACCAGGTGACCGTGAATGATATCACTCTCCTGAGGATAACA
>NW_020678839.1:0-2121 GCF_002925995.2 Terrapene triunguis | reverse complement strand
AATTCCTGGTTTCTTCTGCCAGTGATCTGCTGGGTGAATTTAGGCAACTCCCTTCAACTCAGGGTCTCTGTTTCCCTTCCCACCCTTGGCCTGTCTTGTCTATTTAGACTGTGAGCTCTTCGCATCTTACCTGGAACAGTGGGACCCAGATCTCAGGGCCAACTATCATACACATTTTTATTATTATTATCACTGAGTATTACACCATGGGAATATATTAATATATTATATTATTATTATTATTATTATTATTATCCCTACTGAATGAGGGAGGCAACCTAGTGACCGAGGATGTGGAAAAAGCTAATGTACTCAATGCTTTTTTTGCCTCTGTCTTCACGAACAAGGTCAGCTCCCAGACTGCTGCACTGGGCAGCACAATATGGGGAGAAGGTGACCAGCCCTATGTGGAGAAAGAAGTGGTTCGGGACTATTTAGAAAAACTGGACGTACACAAGTCCATGGGGCCGGATGCGCTGCATCCGAGGGTGCTAAAGGCGTTGGTGGATGAGATTGCAGAGCCATTAGCCATTATTTTTGAAAACTCATGGCGATCGGGGGACGTCCCGGATGACTGGAAAAAGGCTAATGTAGTGCCCATCTTTAAAAAAGGGAAGAAGGAGGATCCGGGGAACTACAGGCCAGTCAGCCTCACCTCAGTCCCTGGAAAAATCATGGAACAGGTCCTCAAGGAATCAATTCTGAAACACTTAGAGGAGAGGAAAGTGATCAGGAACAGTCAGCATGGATTCACCAAAGGGAAGTCGTGCCTGACTAACCTAATTGCCTTCTATGATGAGATAACTGGCTCTGTGGATGAGGGGAAAGCAGTGGATGTGTTATTCCTTGACTTTAGCAAAGCTTTTGATACAGTCTCCCACAGTATTCTTGCCGCCAAGTTAAAGAAGTATGGGCTGGATGAATGGACTGTAAGGTGGATAGAAAGCTGGCTAGATCGTCGGGCTCAACGGGTAGTGATCAATGGCTCCATGTCTAGTTGGCAGCCGGTTTCAAGCGGAGTGCCCCAAGGGTCGGTCCTGGGGCCGGTTTTGTTTAATATCTTTATTAATGATCTGGAGGATGGTGTGGACTGCACTCTCAGCAAGTTTGCAGATGACACTAAACTAGGAGGCGTGGTAGATACGCTAGAGGGTAGGGATCCGATACAGAGGGACCTAGACAAATTAGAGGATTGGGCGAAAAAAAACCTGATGAGGTTCAACAAGGATAAGTGCAGAGTCCTGCACTTAGGACGGAAGAATCCCATGCACTGCTACAGACTAGGGACCGAATGGCTAGGTAGCAGTTCTGCAGAAAAGGACCTAGGGGTCACAGTGGATGAGAAGCTGGATATGAGTCAACAGTGTGCTCTTGTTGCCAAGAAGGCTAACGGCATTTTGGGCTGTATAAGTAGGGGCATTGCCAGCAGATCGAGGAACGTGATCGTTCCCCTTTATTCGACATTGGTGAGGCCTCATCTGGAATACTGTGTCCAGTTTTGGGCCCCACACTACAAGAAGGATGTGGAAAAATTGGAAAGAGTCCAGCGGAGGGCAACAAAAATGATTAGGGGTCTGGAGCACATGACTTATGAGGAGAGGCTGAGGGAACTGGGATTGTTTAGTCTCCAGAAGAGAAGAATGAGGGGGGATTTGATAGCAGCCTTCATCTACCTGAAGGGGGGTTCCAAAGAGGATGGAGCTCGGCTGTTCTCAGTGGTGGCAGATGACAGAACAAGGAGCAATGGTCTCAAGTTGCAGTGGGGGAGGTCTAGGTTGGATATTAGGAAACACTATTTCACCAGGAGGGTGGTGAAGCACTGGAACGCGTTATCTAGGGAGGTGGTGGAGTCTCCTTCCTTGGAGGTTTTTAAGGCCCGGCTTGACAAAGCCCTGGCTGGGATAATTTAGTTGGGAATAGGTCCTGCTTTGAGCAGGGGGTTGGACTAGATGACCTCTTGAGGTCCCTTCCAACCCTGATATTCTATGATTCTATGATTAGTTTTATTTTGTTTTGTTTCATAGACTCATAGATTCCAAAGCCAGAAGGCAGCACTGTGTTCATCTAGTCAGATGTCCTGTATAACAAAGGATCTTAAGCAAAGTAAGCAGTCATGGGATA
>NW_020678838.1:0-1365 GCF_002925995.2 Terrapene triunguis | reverse complement strand
GTGTGGCTGGTCAGAGCATCCGAGCTCGGACTGCTGTCCAGAGCGTCAACAGAGTGGTGCACTGTGGGATAGCTCCCGGAGCTATTAGCGTCGATTTCCATCCACACCTAGCCTAATTCGATATGGCCATTTCGAATTTAGCGCTACTCCTCTCGTTGGGGAGGAGTACAGAAGTCGAATTTAAGAGAGCTCTATGTCGATCTAAATAGCTTCGTGGTGTGGACGGGTGCAGGGTTAATTCGATGTAACGGCGCTAAATTCGACATAAAAGCCTAGTGTAGACCAGGCCTAAGAGTGCCAGCAAAATTCCACAGATTCAGTCAATTCATATGCTGTTTAGTTAAACACTGGAGCTGTGGAAAAATGCTCACTTTGAAACGCAATACTCACCAGATTTGGGGGTTTGTTCCAAATTCAAGGTTCAGTCCGGGCTTACTGAATAACTTGCGTTGGCTGGTAAATATTGTGAGAGCTCTTAGCCCCAACTTTATGCAGCTCCAATCCGGTTTATGGCTTTGTGTTGAAAGTATGTGACACTCAGGGTTTTGCTTAGTTTTCAAGCAAAATCAGCTGAACTTCAGCACTTACAATGCAGCCTAAGGCCTGGTCTACACTAGGCTTTTATGTCGACTTTAGCGCCGTTATATCGAATTAACCCTGCACCCGTCCACACCAGGAAGCCATTTAGTTCGACATAAAGCTCTCTTTAAATCGATTTCTGTAATCCTCCCCAACGAGAGGAGTAGCGCTAAATTCGACATGGCCATATCGAATTAGGCTAGGTGTGGATGGAAATCGACGGTAATAGCTCCGGGAGCTATCCCACAGTGCACCACTCTGTTGACGCTCTGGACAGCAGTCCGAGCTCGGATGCTCTGACCAGCCACACCCCCGGGAAAATTTGAATTCATTTTCATTTTCCTGTCTGGGCAGTTTGAATCTCAGTTCCTCTTTGGACATCGAGGGGAGCTCAGCAGCAGTGGCAACTATGCAGAGCTCTCCAGCAGAGATGGCCGTGCAATCCAATAGAAAGAGGGCCCCAGCATGGACTGATCGGGAAGTCTTGGATCTCATCGCTGTGTGGGGCGATGAGTCCGTGCTTTCAGAGCTGCGCTCCAAAAGAAGGAATGCTAAGATCTACGAGAAGATCTCTAAAGCCATGGTAGAGAGAGGCTACAGCCGGGATGCAACGCAGTGCCGCGTGAAAATCAAGGAGCTGAGACAAGGCTACCAAAAAACCAAAGAGGCTAACGGACGCTCCGGATCCCAGCCCCACACATCCCGTTTCTACGAGGCACTGCATTCCATCCTGGGAGCGGCCGCCACCACTACCCCACCCCTGACCGTGGACTCCGAGGATGGGAT
>NW_020678837.1:0-1460 GCF_002925995.2 Terrapene triunguis | reverse complement strand
CAGCCCCTCCTTTTACATTGCAAACCCATTTTAAATGGCCCACCCAACGGGTGCTTGGTATGGGAAATGAGAGCAGTACTGTTTGAAACCATTCCCACATGTTAAGAAGGTTAAAAAAGCCAAAAGACTGTGTCTTACCATGGCTGCCTGCAAGCTGAAATCTGTGGCCTGGCACTGCGTGAGTGATCTCTCACACCAAACCGGCAGGCCCTCAATATAAGAGGAAAAATGCGACCTTGTAACGAAAGCACATGTGCTGTGTAATGTGAACAGCAAAATGTAACGTGAAAGAGTGTACCCATTGTTCTCTAAAATGTGTCTTTTTTAACCACCTCTCCCTTCTCATCCACCAGCTGCAAATCTTACTCCTTCACAGAGGCTAGTGAATATTCGAAAACGGAAGCGAAGGACGCGTGATGAAATGTTTACAGAACTACAGACTGCCTCCCACGCTGACAGAGCACAGCAGAATGCGTGGAGGCAGTCAATGACTGACTATCGAAAAGCCCAATATGAACGAGAGGAGAAGTGGCGTGCTGAATTGCGGGCTGAAGAGGAGAGGTTGCATGCTGAATCGCGGGAGGAACAGAGCAAGTTGCGGGCTGAAGATGAGAGGTGGCGTCAGCTTGCACACAGAAGGCAAGAGTCGATGCTCTGGCTGCTGGAGCATCAAACTGATATGCTCCAGCGTATGGTTGAGCTGCAGGAAAGGCTGCAGGAGCAGAGACCGCCGCTACAGCCCCTGTGTAACCAACAGCCCTCCTCCCCAAGTCCCATTGCCTCCTCACCCAGACGCCCAAGAACACGGTGGGGGGGCCTCCGGCCACCCAGTCACTCCACCCCAGATGATTTCCCAAGCAATAAGTGTTAAAGTTTTAAAGTTTTAAACTGCAGTGTGTCCTTTTCCTTCCCTCCTCCCCCACCCATCCCGGGCTACCTTTGCAATTATCCCCCTAGTTGTGTGATGAATTAATAAAGAATGCATGAATGTGAAGTAACAATGACTTTATTGCCTCTGCAAGTGGTGCTCGAAGGGGGGAGGTTAGTAGGGGAGGGTGGGGTGGTTGGTTTACAGGGAAGTAGAGTTAACGGGGTGGAGGGGGGAGGGGGGAGGGTTCATCAAGGAGAAACAAACAGAAGTTTCACACCGTAGCCTGGCCAGTCATAAAACTCGTTTTCAAAGCTTCTCTGAAGCGCACCGCGCCCTGCTGTGCTCCTCTAACCGCCCTGGTGTCTGACTGCGCGTAATCAGCGGCCAGGCGATTTGCCTCAACCTCCCACCCCGCCATAAATGTCTCCCCCTTACTCTCACAGATATTGTGGAGCGCACAGCAAGCAGCAATAACAATGGGGATATTCTTTTTGCTAAGGTCTGAGCGAGTCAGTAAGCTGCGCCAGCGCGCTTTTAAACGCCCAAATGCACATTCCACCACCATTCGGCACTTGCTCAGCCTGTAGTT
>NW_020678836.1:0-3292 GCF_002925995.2 Terrapene triunguis | reverse complement strand
CCTCAATTCTCTGGGATGATCGCTTTACACCTCCCCCCACCGCGTGGCTGGTATCAGGGAAAATCCCTGCTAGCCAAACGTGAAAAGCTCAGCGCCAATGCCCCCCCTCCCACTGGAAGGATTTCTTTTCAGCCACAGGCAAACAGCCCAGTAGGAACGGCCACCTCTGTCCCCTTAATTAAATTCCTGTATTTCAACCAGGTTACCATGAATGATATTACTCTCCTAAGGATAACACAGAGAGATAAAGAACGGATGTTGCTTGAATGCCAGCAAACACTGGGACCATACACTGCCAGGCTTTGTCATGCAATGATACCAGATTACGTGCTACTAACATGGTGTGGTAAAGTGTCCTACCATGGAGGACGGAATAAGGCTCCACTGCCCAGAAACCTTCCTCAAAGGCTTTTGGAGTACCTCCAGGAGAGCTTCATGGAGATGTCCCTGAAGGATTTCTGCTCCATCCCCAGACACGTTAACAGACTTTTCCAATAGCTGTACTGGCTGCGAATGCATCCCAAGTCCTCAAGGCAAATAAATCATTAAAAAATGCTTGCTTTTAAACCATGTTTTATATTTACAAAGGTACACTCACCAGAGGTCCCTTCCATGGCTTCATTGTCTGGGATACCACGTTGGGAGGGTACTTCAGTCAGGCTGAGCAAAAGATCCTGGCTGTTGGGGAGAATGGAGTGCTGTGTGCTCTCTGCAAGCTCGTCCTCCTCCTCCTCCTCCTTATCTTCCCCATCCGCAAAACCCTCAGGCATGGCTGAGAGTACCCCCTCCTCGGAATCCACAGTCAGGAGTGGGGTAGTGGTGGCGCGGCCCCCCCCAGAATTGCATGCAGCTCAGCGTAGAAGCGGCATGTCTGCGGCTCTGTCCCGGACCTTCCGTTTGCTTCTTTGGTTTTCTGGTATGCTTGTCTGAGCTCCTTAACTTTCACGCGGCACTGATATGAGTCCCTATTGTGGCCTCTCTCCATCATGCCCTTGGAGATTTTTTCAAATGTTTTGGCATTTCATCTTTTGGAACGTAGTTCTGCTAGCACGAAATCCTCTCCCCATACAGGGATCAGACCCAGTACCTCCCGTACGGTCCATGCTCTTTTTCGATTCTTGGACTGCATGGTTACCTATGCTGATGAGCTATGGGTGGTCACCTTTGCTCTCCATGCTGGGCAAACAGGAAATGAAATTCAAAAGTTTGCGGGGCTTTTCCTGTCTACCTGGCCAGTGAATCCGAGTTCATATTGCTGTCCAGAGCAGTCACAATGATGCACTGTGGGATAGCTCCCGGAGGCCAATACCGTCGAATTGTGCCCACACTAACACTAATTCGAACCGGCAATGTCGATTTCGGCACTACTCTCCTCGTCGGGGAGGAGTACAGAAATCGATTTTAAGAGCCCTTTATGTCGAAATAAATGGCTTCGTTGTGTGGACAGGTGCAGGGTTAATTCGACCTAAACTCATAGTGTAGACCAGGTCTGAGTTAGCCATGCACACTTGCAAGTGTCCACGCTCTTAAGACATTTCTCATACCCAGGTAGCCACATCCACACTGATGCTGCCATAGCTTGAGTTAGGCACTGGGATTTCTGGGTGCATAGGCATGGTTCTTAGAACTGCATTAAGTTGAGCTGCTCTAGGAATTGTTTTGTGGTGTATAGTGGGAGAACTTGTCTGTTCTTCCTGGGCAAGTGTGTGGACGTGTTCTTAGCCTGTCAATAGAGTCAACTAAAGCTCTTTTGGCTCTTGCTTGCTCCTCACTTCTGTCTGCAACCTCCACTGGCGATGAAGCAGGTGCTGGTGCTGGGCGTGGCTGTTCGCTGGCCATCAGGCTAAGTAGCTGCTCAAAGAGTTCCTTTGCTTCCTACTGTTGGTCACACTGCCTCATTGTCCTGTCCTGCACAAAGGAGTCTGACACTAGTCTGGCATCTCTTTCCTGTCCCTCATCTCCCTCTTCCTGTCCTGCTCCAACAGCTGCCTCTGGAGTTCTAGCTGCAGATCTGACCTGTGGCCAAAGTCATTGAACATGTCCTGCAGCAGGTCATCCCTGACCCTTTTTCCTTTCTTCCTCTGGTTCAGGCACCTCTTTCCAAAAGGCCTGGGGTGGCTGGCTTGGTCCAAAAGCAGTAGAAGGTGCTGCAAAGGCAACAAAAGAGCACTTTTTTTTTTGTCCAGGGAAAGAAAAACAAAAGTTTCTCCCATTTAACATTCTGAGTCACAGTAAGACCACAAATTGGTACTTTGATCCCCTTGGAATGTTTTTATTTCATCCCTCAACTTTTGTCTGCTCCATGGTAGCTGAATCAGAGGTCACTAGCTCACCAAGAATATGGTAAATATTTGTCTCTCTCTTGGAAAAATATCAAGAAATGATTTTTTTCTTTTACTGGTGTGTGGGTGTGTGGGTGGATGGATGTTGGGACCCACCGGCAAGGGAACTTTTACCAGGATGATCTTAACAGTAGTTGGTGCAGTGGTGACATTGGAGATAGATCTACTGGAGATTGGAAGGGGAAATACATTTTCCAGGCTTCTGGTAGAAGACCTTCTGTCTATGAGAAGGTGGTATTTTGTTGTCTGAAGAATGATCAACAACTCAGTGACTGAAGTGGGTTAGTGAAATTCAGGTGAATGTAAACAGGATGCGGACTACAGATGCAGAAACTTACTTACCACAGATGTGCCTTTTCAACCTCCACCTCCCCTCCCCAAGACATTTCAATGTCTCCCCCTTCTCCAGCTTGGAATCCATTGTGGATCACACATGGTCAGGAGGGGAAGGAAGGTGGACAGGGAAATGCCATAGCTTCTGCCCTCAATTGAAGCAAAAGCCGCTCCACAGCACATAATATCCTCCCTAACAATAATTCCATTGGTCATAAACCAGTGAAACCCTCCCACTCATGCTGCAATTCCCCCCAACAGTAACAAAGATACCAATGTCCTCTTACCTGGCTGTGGCTCTGATATTGCTTCCTCTCTGGTCTGTTCCCTGGCCCCTTCCCTGAAAAGGTCCTTGGACTCCAGGCTGAGGACATCTTGCAGCCCCCATGCCTGCAGGGTCTGCTGTAGCTTCAGGATCTGTTATAGCTTCGCTGGTTCCTCTGCTGCCAGGGTCTCTTCCGGCTCTGCTAATTCCTCCCTCCATCCAAAAATAAGACCATTTAGTCTCAAAAGCCCATCATGCATGACACTGGGCTCTGTGTTCGAGGCAGTGTCCAGCACTTGATCAAATTCCTTGTAGTAGGGGCGGGTTAAAAGTTAGGGCTTGTGTATATATA
>NW_020678835.1:0-11577 GCF_002925995.2 Terrapene triunguis | reverse complement strand
GGGGTTGGATGAGTCAGGAGTTCTGGGGGGGGCTGTCAGGAGGCAGGGGTGTGGAGAGGGGTTGGGGGACGCAGGGAGTGGGGGGGTTGTATGGGTCGGGAGTTCTGGGAGTCCTGTCAGGGGGTGGGGAGCAGTTGGATAGGTGTGGGAGTCCCAGGGGTCTGTCTGGGAGAGGGGGTGTGGATAAGGGTCGGGGCAGTCAGGGGACAGGTAGGGGGTAGGGTCCTAGAGGGGCAGTCAGGGGACAAGGAACAGGGAGGCTTAGGTAGCGGGGGGAGTCCTGGGGGGGTAGTTAGGGACAGGGGTCCCAGGAGGGGGTAGTCAGGGAACAAGGAGCAGAGGGGGGGGGAGGATCGGAGGGGGGGAGTCAGGGGGCGGGAAGTAGGAGGGAGTGGATGGGGGCGGGACTATGGCAGGGCAGGGGCGGGGCTAGGGCGGGCTCCCTGGGTGCACACTCTAATGAAATGGGCTGCGCACGCCTATGGTTAGTTTCAATTTCCTGAATTCACACTATGCCCCGCCTGCACCAGCAAGGGGGTGTTTCCTGAAAATGACTCCTGCTGTTTGCTGAGCAGGAAGGACCCAACCAATTTCACCCCTGGAGGCTTTAGTGAAAAAATGTACCACTAGGGCTCTGGTCCTGCAATCAGCCCCTGTGCTGGTGTGGAGGGTCACTGAGGCATTCCCCCTGTGAGGATGAGCCTGAAGGAGCAGGAGCTGTGTGTCTAAGGCGTGATAGTCAGGCCTTGGCTACACTTGCACATTATAGCGCAATAAAGCCACCAAGAGCGCTCTACCTCACTCCCCGTCCACACTGGCATGGCACGTAGCGCTCTCTGACTCCATGGCTGGAGCGCTCCTGGTACTCCACCTCCCCGAGAGGAATAACGTCCGTTGCGCTCTCGTTGGAGCGCCGCGGTGCCAGTGTGGACACTCTGATTGGCCTCCGGAAGTTCAAACACCTTTCCCCTGCTGCTCTCTCAGGTACTTGGGTCTTCACTCCGCATTGCAGAGCAGAGCAAATTCAGTGCTTTGGTACAGGGTTACAGAAAGGAAAAAGACTGGAATGGTACATTCAGTACCTGTCATTTCTCTGCCCTGGCTGTCGGACGTACCATGTGCAGCTGGTTACTTAGAGACATTCAGTCAGACAGCTGGGGGGGCATTTTTGTGATCTGCCCCTTTCTCAGTAAATTGTGACTGTAACTTTACCCATTTCGGTCCCTTTGGCATCACTGCAATGCGGAGACCTTTCGGGATCGGGACACTGAATCGTAAGCTTTTCGGGTCTATTTGCTCAGCGTCGGCTCAGAGCTCAGCACCATGGGGCCCTCGTTCTCCACAGACTGTAATGTGAAGAGACACACAGGCATTGGATAGATGGGGAAACTGAGGCAGGGAGAGGGATGGTTCAATAGGCCCCGTATTCAGTGGCTGCAAGGGCCAGTGCAGACCTTAGCAGCAGCTAGGCAAGTCCTGAGCTCCAGCCAGAGCTGCATCCCTGGTTTAATGGTCCTAAGGGGCTTTGCCAGGGTGCAGAGTACGAGAGGTGCAGCTTCACCCTGGCCACACCCCTCTATCCCTTTCCGTCCCTTCCTCCTCCAGCCTGTCCATGCCCCAACCCCACTCCCTCCCGCCCCTCCCAGGAGCAGTCCCTGTGCCTGCAGCTGCTGGGGAGGAGGCACAAACAGCCGTGCTAGCCGGTCCAGGAGCCAGAGCACAATGATGGGCTGGGTCCAAATGTCAAGAATGTCTTTTGATTTAGGGTCCAAATTTGGGTCCTGACCTAAGTGCTGAGGGGCTGGTTCTCCAAGGGGCTGGGCACCCGCAACACCCACTGACTCCGGCTGCAGCTGCGAATGCAGGTGGAACACGTGCCCTGAAGTCTTGTATTTCGAGGAGATAAACGAGACACCTACAATTGGGCCATTGTTGTAAATTTAGGCCTTAGCGACTTGCCCATTAACAGCAGGACGTGGGCTAAGTCTGATTGTAAGTCGCTGTTTATACTTGGTCACTGCTCGGTCCCATGATTCTAAACAGCAGAGGTGCTGACCCCATGGGTGCTCCAGAGCTCAAACACCCACAAATATGGGGGTGCTCAGCACCCACCAGCCACAGCTATTCTGTGAGGCTGCCAATGAGCTGTTTGGTCACTAGGGGAGGTGCTTGGAGGAGGGCGGAGGGCAGCGAGCTGCAGATTGGCTGTGGCTTCGGGGAAGGGTTGGAGCAGGGTTGGGAAGAGGCAGACAGAGGGCAAGGCCTTAGGGGAGGAGGCGGAGTGGGGTTGGGAAGAGGCGGAGCAAGGGCAGGGCCTCAGTGGAGGGGCATAGTAGGGGCGGAGCCTCAGGGCAAAAATAAAACTCAGCACCTATGGAAGCAGAGACCTAGCAGTGAAAACCCTAATTATGTCCCCAGTGTCTACAGGCAGCCAATCCCCCAGGGATGTAACAAGTTCATAATCTTTCCCACGGGATGGGTAAATCCTTCGTTTTGTTCACAGGGCGAGAACCTCAAGGTTAACTTGAACAAAGTGAAAGTAGCAGAAATGTGGCTCCTGTCCACACTGTGCTGAGAGGAGACCTGGCTTTCACCTGGTGTCCAACCCCTCCCCAGTCTCAAGAAGTGTGAGGGGGAGTGAGAAGGAGCCACTTGTCTGGTCGAGGTGCCTCTGACATCCTAGAGGGGAAAAAGAGAGAAAAGAACACTCAATCTAATAGGTCACACAGTGGGGTGGGGCTGTCACACTCTGGGCTCCAGGGCTATTGCTCTGTGCATGGTAAGTTTAGATCCTCCTTTCAGCAAATGCAGACTGAGAGAAGGGATCAGAGTTTGCAGCAGCACCAGGGGATGAGATTTCAGTAAACCACGTGCTGGCAGTTGCGGAATCCAATCCGTGAAAGGCCCCAGCACAGCAGAGCACATGGATACAGGTGTTATCAATGCAGCTCTCACCACACTGGGGAGTTCTGCATAAAAATGGCTGTCTGGGTCTGGCCCACTGAACTCAAGGCTAGCACCAGCCTGTGACTGCCCTGACAACGCTGAGCTGAGTGCAGGACTGAGAATCAGGCAGTGGCTCCCTAGGGGGTTGCCCCGAGGTCTGAGGATAAACCAACCTGTCCTGGGAATGGAAACGGGGAGGCAGCCAAAGAAACAAGACTATTCAGGGACAGTAAAGGCTGCAGGGAAAGAATTAGGGAAAACAAGCAAAGCAGTGAAACGATAAGGAGTCTGGTGGCACCTTAAAGACTAATAGATTTATTTGGGCATAAGCTTTGGTGGGTCAAAACCTCACTTCTTCAGATGCATTCTGCCCAAATAAATCTGTTAGTCTTTAAGGTGCCACCAGACTCCTTGTTGTTTTGCAGATACAGACTAACACGGCTACCCAGTGAAACGGTAACTGCCAAGTGTCAACAGGGATCAGAAGGGATTTTGCAAACACCGGAAAGAGAGACCCTGCCCTGGCCCCAAAGCCATGGATTCTCTGAGCAAATGGGGCTTTTCATCTCTAACATCTGCACGTCTGTAACTCTGCAAAGAACAGTTATAATTGCCATCTCTGCCGTGCACACGCCGAGTTACGCTGCGATCTCTGAGTGCTGGAGTCCAGTGCCCAGGATTCAGGAGCTGTCCTGTCTCTGTGCAGGGGTCTGGGTGGCTGGAACAGTCTCACCTGCAGGAATTCACTCGCTGGCTGCTGGCCCTGCCCCTCCAGCTCACTGATCAGCTTGTTGTGACGAGATATTAGCTTGGAAAAGTTAGTGGCATTTTCACTTAATTTCTTCCCAATCTCCCTGTCCAATTCCCCAGCTGAGCCAGCAGGAATTGCTCTTGGTCCTGGATACACCAGCCCAGAGAGTCAAAATGAGAAACAATTTCCTGCCTCTAAGCTTCTGTCTTTCCCTGTAATGGCAGGTCATGGACATGTGGAGACTCATGGGCCATTTCATCACCCTCATGCTCCCCTAGCACTTATATAGCATTTTTCATCTGCAGAGCTCAAGCATTTTAGAGTGAAGGTAAGTGACGTTATCCCCATTCACAGATGGGAAACTGAGGCACGGAGCGGTGAAGACCCAGATCCGCAATGGGACTTAGGTGCCTAAAGCCCAGGTTTCGAGCACTGACTCCCAGAATTAGGTGCCACTGAAATCCAGAAAACCTCGGCCCGGCTGCCCCTAACTCTGCAGGGGCCTAAACTCACGCAGCACCAACATTTCGATGGTAAAATTTCCCAAGGTTCCTAAATTTCTGTTTCTGGGCCTGGGCACTGCTGCCTTGTTCTAGGCATCCAGACATCTGCCTCACACCTAAACCCCAGAAGGATCCTCCACGCAGAAGGCCAGCAGTGGAAAGCCTGTCATGCCTGTGGGGCCCAATCCTATAGGCGTGCGCTGAGCACAGCTTCTGGATCAGGGTTCAGGCAAAACCCAGAGGAGGTGCTGGTAGAGGCTCCTTTATAACACTGAGTCCAGTGGTTAGGGCACTCGCCTGGCGTATGGGAGACTCAGGTTCTACTCTTTGTTCTGCCTGATGGGGAGGAAGGGTTTGAACAGAGACTTGCCACATCTCAGGTGACTGCCCCAACCACGGGGGTCTGGGATATTCTGATGTGAGGATCCCCCTCAATTGCTTCTGATCTTGCTGCTGCACTTTGGCTAAATAATTCAATAACCCCTGGGTCAGAGTGAGAGGTGGGAGACTCTATAGCAGGGGCGGGCAAACCTTTTGGCCTGAGGGTCACATCAGGTACCAAAATTGTATGGAGGGACAGGTAGGGAATGCTGGGGGAGGCTGTGCCTTCCCAGCTAGGCGTGGCCCAGCCCCCATCCCCAATCCAACCCCGCCCTGCTCCCTGCCCCTTGATACCCCCCTGGATCTCCCACCTCCTATCCACTCCCCCTGCCCCCTGACTGCCCCCGGGGACCCCTGCCCCATCCAACCCCCGCTGCTCCCTGACCACGCCCTGGGACCCCCGTCCCCATCCAACTATCCAAATTTTGTTTCCTGTTTTCATGTTGCAATTTTAGTTTTTCCAATTCCTGTTCCAAATTTTCCTTTTCATATTCACAGGCATTGTGCTTTTCTGTGAGCTTATTTTCAGCCTGAGACATAGCACAGATGACTCGTGCTGCTGTTTGGACTTTCTTGGGAGAATAGCCCTGTTGATTCCCCAACAACAAGTTGTCCAAACCTTTCTTATGCAGTGTAGAGACTGCAGCAGTCACACATGGATCAGACCCCAAGCTTTTAAACACCTGTCTTAACAAGCACTCATTAAGCATACCTGGAGGCTTCAGGGCGTCCCCCTTGTCCTCCAGAGTAAACCCGGCTTGCTCGCACTTGCAGAACATCATAGACTTGAAGATAGCACTAA
Organism: Terrapene triunguis; assembly: GCF_002925995.2. Lineage (NCBI taxonomy): Eukaryota > Metazoa > Chordata > Testudines > Emydidae > Terrapene > Terrapene triunguis. The sequence goes on along the minus strand of NW_020678835.1, from coordinate 6,194 downwards.
TTCAACTCCGCGTGCCTGTGTATTTCCCTCTTTCCCAATAATCTGTAACCAATCTGATCCCAATCTGATCCAATCCTTGGTTCCCCGGCCACTGAGTCTAATATCTTAAGATAATATTCTAGCTTATCCAACCAGTTCAGAAACAGTTAACTTATTCACTGGCACAGTAATTATCCTCTGCTACCAAATGTTGAAATGGATCTTTAATGGCTCACAGCTGGGCAGAATGTTTCCGGGTACCAATCAACAAGTCAGATTCAGTAGACTCCATGCACAACAGTTTATTTGAGAAAGAATTCCAGAAGCAGTATAAGGTTATCTAATTCACGTCTCCCTAGTGAGCCTCAATTCCCCAAGCATAAACCCTCAGTATTTATGCTGGCCCCACACAGTATTCTGATTGGCTAGCGAAGCAGGTATAGCCACCGATCTAGATGAGGATATATCCCTTTCATTGTCTTTTCTTGTCAGGCACCCGGTCTATCAAGGATTCCCCCGAAGCAGTGGTTTTCAAAGGAGTCACATGCCCTGTGGACATGTTAGTACTAATTTTCTCCTAATTAATAGTTTGGAAGGGACTGCACAAGGGGTACCCACCAGACATCTCCCCACATTTATTCTCTCTTCAATCATTCACTCAAGCTCTCAGTGCGATGCCTTACAAAGAGATCATTTTGCCCCGGGTCAGCTTGTGCCAAGATCACTGATCTCATGATTATACATTTTCTTTACCTAGCGAGCCAGCATGTTGACTGACAAAGGTTGGTAACAGAACAGACACTCAGAATAGAGAATTTCCACATTAACCATTTGAAGCTAAGGAGGCCCTGCTCCCAGAATCCTCTAGCAAATTCAGACATGTCAAGCCGTACCACATTCACGTTCACCACATTCGTTAATAAGAAGCACGGTAATTCATAATAATTCAGCACCGCCCCAACACCCCGGACAGTGAATCTCCTGGTTTCCCCCCTGTCTCAGCACGAGGGAGCCGTGCTTCTGCTTCAATGGTTGTCAGTTCCCTGTCACCCCCGGCCTTTTACTTCCCCACACAAACTCATCAGGGCTCTGCCAGTCCTGACTTTGCCCTTCAGATTAACACTAGGTGCAACCTCGTCTCCAGCCCCTCTGATATGTCCTTCTGTAGTGTCCAGCCCCTCTCCACTGGATACTCAGAAATTCCCAGGTAAGCCATCAGAAGAACACCAGCTTGTTTGATTCAACTGAGGATCAGCACCAATAGAACATCACAGCACTGAGATATATTTTTAGTGAAAACAAACAGGAGTTTATTAGCTAAGATTGAAGAGATAGTGAGCGAAGCAATAAGACCAACAGGTTACACACCAAACACCAGGTATAACAGGATTCAGATAGGCTGAGATTAACTTTTACAGGTAAAATCCATGGCTAAAGCATTCTCCCAGGGTCACCAACCACCACTGATGAAATCCCCCTTTTCATGAATGCAAACTGTGCTCTCCTTTTGACTTCCTGAAGGATTGCAGGGTGCTCTTCTTGTCCCCCAGTTGTAGTCCAGTAAATGAAGTGGTCCCCCCACCATTGTCTGTTCTCCAGTGTGCTCTCTCTGTTGGTCCTACATGCCAGTGGCTCTCGGCCTTTCTCCAGCACTGCACCCCTTTCAGGAATCTGATCTGTCTTGCCTCCTTGGCTCACTTAAAATGACTTGCTTGCAAAATCAGACAGGAAAATACAAGTGTCACAGCTAATATTACTGAAAAATTGCTGCCTTTCTCTTTTTTTACCATATAATTTTAACAAAGAAATCAATTGGAATTAGGGATTTCAAGTGATTAAAAAAAATGAATCCTGATTAATCACATCATTATTTGAACTGTTAAACAATAATAGAATACATTTCTCTAAATAGTTTTGGATGTAGTCTCCATTTTCAAATACAGTAACTCCTCACTTAACGTTGTAGTTATGTTCCTGAAAAATGTGACTTTAGGCAAAACGATGTTAAGCGAATCCAATTTCCCCATAAGAATTAATGTAAATGAGGGGGTTAGGTTCCAGGGAAATTTTTTTCACCAGACAAAAGACTATTTTTATATATATATATACACACACACACACACACACAGACACAGTATAAGTTTTAAACAAACAATTTAATACTGGTACACAGTGATGATGATTGTGAAGCTTGGTTGAGGTGGAGGAGTCAGAGGGTGGGATATTTCCCTTACTGCTAAATGATGAACTAGCAATTGCCTGAGCCCTCAAGGGTTAAATCTCTCACTCTGCAAGGCAGCAGTAATGGAGGGAGATATGAGCATTTCCCTTAAGTACACTGCCTTGTTAATTAGATCAGCTTGCTGAGACTGCAGCCCTGGTGTGTCCTCCCTGCTCTATGGAAGATGGGGTAAGCGGGGTGCAGGAGCAGGGGGTAGGGGGACACCCTGACATTAGCCCCCCTCTTCCTTCCCTCCCCCCCAGCACAGCAAGCAGGAGTCTCAAGGAGCAGCACATGGCAGTGGGGGGATGGACACAGCTGAACTGCAGGCAGCTGCTGCACAGGGAACTTAGGGGAGCAGGGAGCTGATGGGGGGCTGCCGGTCCACCCTGGTTCCAAGCCCCCACCAGCTCGCTCCAACGGGCTGCTCTTCCTGCAAGCAGTGGACAAAGCAGGCAGCTGCCAAACGATGTTAGAAGGGAGCATTGCACAACTTTAATCGAGCATGTTCCCTAATTGATCAGCAACGTAACAAACAATGTTAACGGGGATGACTTTAAGTGAGGAGTTACTGTATATTGATTTCAATTACAACACAGAATACAAAGTGTACAGTGATCCCTTTATTTTGTATTACAAGTATTAGCACTGTAAAACACCCCCAAAAGAAATAGTATTTTTCAATTCACCTATTACAAGCACTGTTGTGCAATCCCTTTATCATGAAAGTTGAACTTACAAATGTAGAATTATGTAAAAAATACCTGCATTCAAAAATAAAACAATGTAAAATTTCAGAGTCCACAACTCCACTCAGTTCTACTTCTTGTTCAGCCAATTGCTTAGCCAAACAAGTTTGTTTCCATTTGCAGGAGATAATGCTGCAAGGGAGAAGAGGCAATCTTATGACACTGTTGCAGCCGGAGTCGCAAGATATTTACATGCCAGATGCACTAAAGATTCCTATGTCCCTTCATGCTTCAACCACCGTTGCTTAGCCTCCCTTCCCCCGGCCTGCTATACCTGCTGCCCATGATCAGACCAGAGCTGATTATTCTTCAGCTTTTCAGATTCTTCTAGGGTCTGTGGAGAAAATTTTTCATCTGACACTAGGGTTGCCAATTCTCCTGGAGCGAACACCATTTGTGGCAATGGCATCTGGTCCGGGAGAGTTGGAAATCTTATCTTCCAGGAAAATCCCCTCTGGCTGGCATTTCCCACTTGCCTGCCTCCTGAAAAAGGAGAGTCAATTGGCATTTATTTATTTTTGGAGCTTCTCCCACCGACATAATCCACCCCAATGGGCGTTAGCAGCTAATTAACTCGCCCGCTGGGACAGTACAGCAAACTGCTCCCTGTAGGAATATACTACTTATGGTGAACTGAGCATGCTCAGTAACATCTGCTGAAGCCACTGCCCTTCATCCTGCCCTTACTAAGCATAAGATTGTGCTGAGTGCTTTTTACAGGGGTTAAAAAGGGGCAAAGGGGGCAAATCGGAGGAGGGGCGTAGCCAGGTTCTGAGCAGGGGGCAAAAATTGACTGGTCGGGGGATCATGCACCTGACAAACACCTGCCAGGAATAGTCTAGATCAGGGGTCAGCAACCTTTCAGAAGGGGTGTGCTGAGTCTTCATTTATTCACTCTAATTTAAGGTTTCACATGCCGGTAATACATTTTAACGTTTTTAGAAGGTCTCTCCCTATAAGTCTATAAACTATTGTTGTATGTAAAGTAAACAAGTTTTTAAAAATGTTTAAGAAGCTTCATTTAAAATTAAATTAAAATGCAGATCTTATTAGTTTAGTGCAATGGTTCTTAATCTGGGGTGCAAGCACCCCCTGGGGCAGGGCCGGTGCAAGGATATTTTGTGCTCTAGGCAAAACTTTCACCTTGCGCCACCCCCTGCACATCGGTTCATTGAGGGGCAAATCCCAACGAGCCTTTATAGACCCCACGGGCCAGCTGTGCCCAGGGGCTGCTCCCCATACCAGATTCCCCCCTCCCCGCCTCCTGGACTCTCCTGGAGGGTGCACAGCCCCCCCTGCGAGCCCACCCCACCCCGGTGGCCCCCGCCCCGAGTCCACTCATTGGCTTTGCCGAGTTTGGGCCGCTGCAGCAGCTCGGTAGGGAGGAGCCGCTTCCAGAGGCACTGCAGAGCTAGAGCATCCCACTTGTGGCAGCAGCGAGCCCCAGCCATGGAGGAGCCGGTGTGGTGCAGGGGGACAGCAGGGGGGCATGCCTGCTGCCGGTCTGGGGTCCCGGCCGCCGGCCCCGCTCAGCCTCCTGCCAGCCTGGGGTTCCATTCACTCAGCCGGTAGAGGGCTGAGTGGGTCCGGCCGCCGGGACCCCGGCTGGCAGCCGCGTGCCAGGCAAAATCGGCTCGCGTGCCACCTTTGGCTCGCGTGCTGCAGGTTGCCGACCCCTGGTCTAGATAATACTTAGTCCTGCCATCAGTGCAGGGGACAAAAAGGAGTGCAGGGGACAAACTACTATCTGTCATCATTTGCTACATCAGGGAGCAGTTTTTTTCCAATAGCCGTTTCTTATAAACCAGTTACAGATCAGCAACTGGTGCAGGTAGCACATTCCTACAGGGACGTTTCCTATACGACACCCATCAGCTCCCCCTGTGTGCAGAGCAGGGGTGAAGCCAAACCATGCGGCGCTGGGGGCTGGGACAACCACAGCTGGGGGAGGGGGAAGAGAGGGGAAGCTGAAAGAGGGCTGAAGAGTGGAAGAGGGTGTAGATAAGTAGGGACTGAGGGGGGATGAGGGATGGGTCGGGGCAGATGCAGGGGGTAGTCGGTGGCTGAAGGGGGGATGGGGCGATGCAGGGGAATCAGGGAAGACTTAGGGGCCAGATGGGAACAGGGCTGCAATAGAAGGAAACTGTGAGTGGGGGGGTCACTGCAAAGGAAAGAGGGGATGTGGGGAGGGGAGGCTGTGAGAGCAAGAACAGACTGGCTGGGGGGGGGAGGGAAAGAGGGTGGGGGTCAGGGAGAAGGAGAGGGAAAGATACAAGGGCAGCTCCCCCACCCCATGGGGCAAAAGAGTGGGAGGGGCTGTCCGACCCAGCAGCCAGAGGGGAATTCTTTTACTGCAAATAGTCAGGGAAGCTCTGGTGGTTTGTGGAGGGTTCTGCCTAAGGGCTAAGAAGCTACAAGGCAGGTATCCAGACTAGGGATGAAAATAGCATGTAAAAAGTAATCGTTTCAACTATTAAAATTGTCCTGGTAACATGTTCAGGAATTCACAACATGGGCATCTGCCCAGCATCCCAGCTGCCGCCATAACTGGTTTAGCCCAGCAAAGCAAAGGGGGAGAGGCCGGGAGTGCTCTGGGCCCAGTGGAACACTTTTAGAGTAGGGGTGTGGTGCCCCCCGTTATCTCCATCTATGCCCCCCACCCCCTTGAGGTGGGGCCGGGAGCAGGACCATCGCTCCGGGAGGGGAGGAGTCGGGACCAGTGGCGTAGCCAGGTTCTAACATCAGGGGGAGGGAACAGATAAAAAAGGCGCCACCCGACATATCAAATTACTAATTACCATACTTTTAAATTCGTTATACATATTAATTTTGTACTTAAAATAAAAACACAAGAATTATATTGTTTTACAAATACGTGTTATTTTGCATTTAAAATATAAAAACAGTTTTACAGTAGGACATCTATTTCTATTGTATATAAAATCAAAACAAAAACACGTGTTATTTACTTATTTTATATTTCAAAGATAAGATCAAAACAATATGATCATCTATGAAGCAACTACAACAGCCTCTTTTGTCTAAGCTTCATTCTAGCAAAGTTATCGATTACTTTATTATAATCTACTTCAGTAGCTAATTGTCTTTCAATAGAGAGCAAAGCTAACCCAGACAATCTATCTTCACCCACTGTAGAGCGCAGGTAGGACTTTATAAGTTTGAGTCGGCTAAAGGATTGTTCCGCAACTGCGCTACTTATTGGCAAGGTCAGAAAAATGTGGTAC
>NW_020678834.1:0-1296 GCF_002925995.2 Terrapene triunguis | reverse complement strand
CTCCCAGCTTTAAGTAGGGAGCTTGGAAGCCCTGACACTCCTGCCTCGAGCCAGGGTTCTCTGGGGTCCCAGGCTCCCTGCTGCAGACCTGGGAGCTGAGCCCCAGCTAGAGACAGGGCTCCCAGGGCTTTCAGTCTCCTGGCTCCATGGCAGGGAGCCTGGAAGCTCTGACAAGTTAGGCTGCCCCAGAGCCATGTACGCCCAGCAGCCCATCTTAATTGCCAGCCTGCCTTTCCTTCACTGAAAGTTCATGGAACCCGAGATGTTTCTGTGAATCTCTGGGTTCTATGAATCAGCAATATTGGACAAAACTCTGTGTCATCAGAAAATTTCTAACCAGCTCTACTTGTGAGCTACCCCTGTGATGCAAAGGACTGGAAGCAGGACTCAGCAATGGACATATTTTATTTTGTTTAATCTTTTCAACAGGGTTGAGATGAGCCAGACTTTTTCATTTGACTGTGTAACTTGGGTTAGCAGAATGCAACCTGTCGGGGAACTGGAACCCTTAATTGGTGCAACCACCTGTGTTTGCTCTTCCCCACACAGATGCCTTTGTCCCAGGTAGCTCGGGGTTAACAATAACACAGATCTAACCCACAACACAAAGAGTGCAGCAGAAGGATTTTTTTTTTCTGAAAAATATCCTCCCTACCCTTTACCCCAGGGAACCATTTATGTCCTTGGTCCTCAGGCTCTAATAATTGTGGAACCACAGACTAGAACAAGGCAGCCAGCAGGGCCGGATACAATGAGGCTATTGAGCTGGGCCCCATGTGGGTGTACATCATGGGGCTCATAAGAGTGGGGCACAAACTGGGATATTGGGGTCAAGATTCAATCATGGCTCAAGGTCCCATCTTCCTCACAGTTCAAGAGAGGGATAATGGAGTCCTGGGTTCTACGTCCATAACCTGTCCCCATGCAAGAGAAGGCCAATTTCTAAGCTCTTCCCCATTGACAATTATGTGGCTCCCCAGTTCCCACCACTGCAGTGACTGAAAGGGGCCATAGACAGACAAAACCTTCATTGCAAGTGAAACCCACTTGCCAGTGTGTGTACAGCATCCCCCTCTGTGCTCCATCTGTGGAGGATATGAACCTGGTACAGGGAGTACTAAAGGGCATTGTCCCTTTAGCTTAAGCTGGAGCAGCTCATGTGTTTACATCTGCAGGTTTCCTGTTTCAGTCCTTGGTATGTCAACCAAGATGGTGGCCATTAAATAAGGATACTCAGGAGAGGGTGGAGATAGTTTCTGAGAAGGGAAGGATTTTCTCTCCAACTCTAAATAATAC
>NW_020678833.1:0-1381 GCF_002925995.2 Terrapene triunguis | reverse complement strand
GTGTCCAGGGCGCCAGTATAGGGCTTCATGAGCCAGGGCATTAGCGGGTAGGCTGGGTCCCCGAGGATCACTGTAGGCATCTCCACATCCCCAACAGTTATCTTGTGGTCCGGGAAGTAAATACCTTCCTGCAGCCGTCTAAACAGACCAGAGTTCCTGAACACGCGAGCGTCATGAACCTTGCCCGGCCATCCGACGTAGATGTTTGTAAACCGTCCCCGATGGTCCACCAGTGCTTGCAGCACCATTGAAAAGTAGCCCTTTCTATTGATGTACTGGCTGGCCTGGTGGCCCGGTCCCAGGATAGGGATGTGAGTCCCATCTATAGCCCCACCGCAGTTTGGGAATCCCATCGCGGCGAAGCCATCTATGATGGCCTGCGCGTTTCCCAGAGTCACTACCTTTGACAGCAGTACCTTGACGATTGCCTTGGCTACTTGCATGACAACAACCCCCACGGTAGATTTGCCCACGCCAAAGTGGTTCGCGACTGACCGGTAGCTGTCCGGCGTTGCAAGCTTCCAGAGGGCTATGGCCACTCGCTTCTGGACAGTCAGGGCTGCTCGCATGCGGGTGTCCTTGCGCTTCAGGGCAGGGGACAGCAAGTCACAAAGTTCCAGGAAAGTCCCCTTCCGCATGCGAAAGTTTCGCAGCCACTGGGATTCATCCCAGACCTGAAGCACTATGCGGTCCCACCAGTCCGTGCTTGTTTCCCGGGCCCAGAATCGCCGTTCAACAAAATCCACATGCCCCATTGCCACCGTGATGTCCTGGGCGCTGGGGCTCGTGGTTTCTGACAGCTCTGTGCTACTCTCCGACTTCAGGCCCTCACGGCGGTGCCGTAGCCTCCTCGCCTGATTTCTCTGCATCTGCCTCAGGGAAAGGTGTATGATAAGCTGCGAGGTGTTGAGAACGGCCACAACTGCAGCGATGGTCGCAGCGGGATCCATGATCGCAGTGCTGTGGCGTCCGCGCTGTCACTGACCAGAAAAGTGCGCGAACTGATTTCCCGCCGGCGCTTTCAGGGAGGGAGGCAGGGCGGTAGTGACTGACGGATGACGACAGTTACCCAAAAGCACCCTCGCCACATTTTTTTACCCAGAAGGCATTGGGGGCTCGACCCAGAATTCCAATGGGCAGCGGGGACTGCGGGAACTGTGGGATAGCTGCCCACAGTGCACTGCTTCCAATGTCGACGCTTTCCCTGGTAGTGTGGACTGACAAAGTCGAATTACTGTCCTTAGTGTAGACACACACGTTCGACTTTCTAATATCGATTGCACATATTCGATTTAACTAAAATCGAACTACTCTCGTAGTGTAGACATACCCTTAGCTGCACACAGGCTTCTGAGTGATCAGTTGTTAACCGGCTCCGAGA
>NW_020678832.1:0-3156 GCF_002925995.2 Terrapene triunguis | reverse complement strand
ATCCAGTCAGTGGTAGCAAACCACTTGTGGTTCTTGATGTCATTGACCCCGTTCTTGAGGTTGCCAAAGCGTTTGGTGATGTCCACCTGCAGCAGGTTCCGGAGCAGGTCCTTCAGGTCCGAGCTGAAGTGAGACGGGAACCGGACCTGGGGTGGGGAGGAGAGACAGAGGTCTGGCTTTTACCTGCCCTGCCCTGCCCTCGTGGCTAGATTCATAGATACACCTAATAATGTACAGCCCCTAGCACAGAGGGGTTCTGGGCTATGCCTGGGCGCTGAGGCACTACCATAATACACCTAATATGTACATCACCTAGCACAATAGGGTCCTGACCCATGACTGGGGCTTGTAGGCACTATTGTAATACACCTAATAATAAATAACAAGCCCTTTAAAAACACTCCAGGACAATGAGTGGACAAGAAGTGGGGGCGCTACTGAGGACTGACACAGGAGCTGAAATGGTTAATTAGCAGCCACCCCCCAACTCTTATTGAGCATTTTTCCTCCACAGATCTCAAAGCAGGGCTGCCGCATCACTATCCTCATTTTACATAAGGGGAAACTGAGGCACAGGGAGACATGACTTGCCCACGGTCAATCAGCAGGGTGGTAGGAGAACCGGGAACAGAACCCAGGCCTGTTGAGTTCCCCACTAGCTTTAAAGCTGACCGTGTCCAACACGAGTTCTTCGAGATCCTTGACGAGAAGGCGCTGGAGTGGGCAGTTGAATATTATGGGCTCTTGGTTACTATGGCGATGCGTGCTCTACCAGTGTCTGGAGATGACTGATGTGTTTAAGGAATGTTTAGTCTTGCAACAAAAGAGGGCAACAAAAATGATTCGGGGGCTGGAGCACATGACTTATGAGGAGAGGCTGAGGGAACTGGGATTGTTTAGTCTGCAGAAGAGAAGAATGAGGGGGGGGATTTGATAGCTGCTTTCAACTACCTGAAAGGGGGTTTCAAAGAGGAGGGATCTAGACTGTTCTCCGTGATACCTGATGACAGAACAAGGAGTAATGGTCTCAAGTTGCAGTGGGGGAGGTTTAGGTTGGATATTAGGAAAAACTTTTTCACTAGGAGGGTGGTGAAGCACTGGAATGGGTTACCTAGGGAGGTGGTGGAATCTCCTTCCTTAGAGGTTTTTAAGGTCAGGCTTGACAAAGCCCTGGCCGGGATGATTTAGTTGGGAATTGGTCCTGCTTTGAGCAGGGGGTTGGACTAGATGACCTCCTGAGGTCCTTTCCAACCCTGATATTCTATGATTCTATGAACGTAGCAGGGTTGTGGGGGGTTTTGCAACTCACAACAGTGTATAAGAAAACCAAAGACACCTGTTCCAGGAGTCCCCATGAGAGTTACAGGGAGCACAATGATGGGGTGGGGGATGGAGTCCATGTGTTGGGGAAATAGGGGTACGTGGCGAGGGAGGGTCCATGTGTGGGGGACACAATGGGGAGGATGTCTATGTGTTGGAGAACAGGGGTACAAGGCAGGGGAGGGTCTATGTGTTGGGGTGCAGGGGGAATGGGGTTCATGACAGGGAGGATGCCCACGTGTTGGAGATTGGGGGAGCATGGGAGGGCATGAGCATGTCGGGGGCGCAGCGTGTGAGCATCTCTCTGATCAGTCGCGGAGACTTGGCACCCCGCTTTAGCTGGCAAACCCCCCCCCCCCAAAAAAATCACACAAGTGTCCCCTCCCCCAGCCCAAATACCTTGCCAGCGACGATCTTCTCATAGATCTGAATGGGCTGGTCCGCAAAGAATGGGGGGTAACCAGCTGCCATCTCATAGATGAGGACGCCAAGAGCCCACCAGTCCACAGCCTTGTTATAACCCTGCCCAGGGAAAGCAGGCCAGGGTCACACACCAAACATTTGAGGATGGGGGGAACCACCTGGTGACCAGGGATCAGCTAGAGATCAGGAAGCAGACAGGCCCTCCCCAGCTCACCTTGCTGAGGATGATCTCGGGGGCCAGGTATTCTGGGGTCCCACACAGAGTCCAGGTTTGGCCTTTCACCCGCTTGGCAAAACCAAAATCCGTTATCTGGAGCCAAAACACACAGAGGGGAGAAGCTGGGTCAGCCTGGAGGCTGTGACAGCAGGAGGGGAAGGGGAGGGAGCAGATGATTGATGTATTCTGGCTGTGTTACATTTCTGGGGGTGTCTTGGCTTTGGGAAGGGGATGGCAGCAGAGAGAGACTTGGGCAAGGAGGAGATCACTGCAGGGAGCCAGGAGCCAGCGCTGGGATGGGGAAGGGAAGGAGTGGGCGAGGGGCGGCAGCGTCACCTTGATGTAGCCCTGCTGGTCTATCAGGAGATTCTCTGGCTTCAGGTCTCGGTAGACGAGATCCAGCGAGTGCAGATACTCAAAGGTCAGGACGATCTGAGCAGCGTAGAACCGGCCACGAGGTTCACTGCAATGAGGTGGGAGAAGAACGTGGGCATCCCGGGCCAGATCCGCCCCCTCTCAGCCAGCCCAGCACCCTCGGCCCCCTGCCACCACCACCTTCACCTTCCTTATAGATCCCTGACTCCATCTACCCTGGCAACCCCAGGCAAGATGCCCCAACTCTTCTAGGCCTCGTGGCCCCATCCAGTGGCATAGCCAGGTGGAGGGAACAGGGGGAGCAATAAAAAAAAACAAAAAAAAGGCTGCGGCGCTTTTACTCACCCGGTGGCGCGCCGGGTCTTTGGCGGCAGGCCCTTCACTCGCTCCGGCTGTTCTCGGCGGCACTGAAGGTCCCACTGCCGAAGACCCGGAGCGCCGCCGGGTGAGTAAAATAAAAGCGCCGCAGCGGGTGGCACCTTTTTTTTTTTTTAAATCGCTCCCCCGGGTGAGTACAAAGGCGCCAGGAAATTGACAAGGCGCCACTTGTGCTCAGTGCGGGAGCAGCCGCTGCCTCCGCTCCCCCCAGCTATGCTACTGGCCCCATCTGCCCTAGCCAGACCACTAGCCCTGGGCGCACACATCCCACCCATCATTGCTAGACCCCTGACTCCATCCAGCCTGGCAACCCAGGGGAAGCCCCTCCCAGACCAGCATTTCCCCCCAGCCCCAACACTCACACCCATGGACCCCCAGCTCCATCCAGCCTGGCCACATCTAGCCCTGGCATCCCTGCCACTGACTGTGGCTAGTGCTGGCAG
>NW_020678831.1:0-1710 GCF_002925995.2 Terrapene triunguis | reverse complement strand
CTGTGTCTGCTGGGCTGCCTGGGCTCGGGAGCAGCCCATTAGTTCTGAGAACATGTCTTCACGCGTCTTCTTCTTCCTCCGCCTAATCTGCGCTAGCCTCTGGGAGTGTGCTGACAGGCTGGGTTGGGAGACAGTCGCAGATGTGTCTGTGTGAATTTTAAAAAGGGAGTGAATTCCTGAGACAGATAAATGAAATTGTATACAAAGAACCTAGTCTTTCTCTGTGAACAAGACCATGCACTGAACCTCTCACATGCGCACTCAGGACAAGGTCGAATTTTCGGCCGTCGCCTTCAGTGCCTGTGGACTTGCGGAGGTCTTGGAGTGTTCAGAGAACTGTGGCTGGAGACCTGAACTTCTGGAGCGGGCAATAATGGTAAGCCGCAGACTTGTGGCTGCTTAAAACTCCAGCAGTAGCACTGGCCTCCTTTCACATTGAAAGCAATGCCAGTCTCTGCTGCCAGCAATCAGGACAGCATCAACTCTGCCCCTGTCCCACCCCCTCGCGGCTGTCCCAGGGAAAGATCCCTGTATGCTGCCCCTCTCCCTCCACCGCGTGGCTGTAAAGCAGTCCCAATACTAACATTCCCCTCCCTAATTCAAAGCAGGGCGTCATGAGCGACATCACCCTCCTGAGGATCCCGGACACCCAGAGAGAACGCATGCTGCGGGAAAGCATGCAGAAACCGGGGCCGTATGCCGCCATGCTATGTCGTGCGATGATCCCGGAGTACTTGATTGTGGCGTGGAGGGGACATGTCTGCTACCACGGAGGGCCCACTAAGATCGCCCTACCCCGGAACCTGATCAACAGGCTTGAGCTCTACCTCCACGAGACCTACGAGGAGTTCTCCTACGAGGATTTCTCGTCGATCCCCGGCCACATTGACCGGATTTTCGCGTAGGTGCACTGGGACTTTGGAGTGGAGCGTCTTGGGCCTGGGAATCATGTAGTAACGGACATTGTGAAATTTTTTTAAAATACTTGGGACTAAATTGAGAAGAGCCTAAGACAGAGAAATCATGAAAACCCATTTGTTACCTTTGTAAATATTCCTGTTTTGTACCTGATTATTTTTTTACTAGTTTACAGCACTTTTATAAATATACATTGTTAATAGTATAAATATTACCGTTCTGTTTTAAATAAATGTTTACATGTTTACAGCACTTACTGCTTGATCCTTCCCCTGATTCTGTGTCCGGGGTAAGGGATGGGGACGGTTGGTACGGGATCTCGGTAAGGGTGATGAAGAGCTCCTGGCTGTCGGGGAAATCAGCGGTGCCAGCGCTGTCGACTGCCTCGTCCTCCTCATCTCCTTCTTCATCTTCCCCGTCCGCTGTCATGTCCGACGAGGAACCGGCCGCGGACATGATCCCATCCTCGGAGTCCACGGTCAGGGGTGGGGTAGTGGTGGCGGCCGCTCCCAGGATGGAATGCAGTGCCTCGTAGAAACGGGATGTGTGGGGCTGGGATCCGGAGCGTCCGTTAGCCTCTTTGGTTTTTTGGTAGCCTTGTCTCAGCTCCTTGATTTTCACGCGGCACTGCGTTGCATCCCGGCTGTAGCCTCTCTCTGCCATGGCTTTGGAGATCTTCTCGTAGATCTTAGCATTCCTTCTTTTGGAGCGCAGCTCTGAAAGCACGGACTCATCGCCCCACACTGCGATGAGATCCAAGACTTCCCGATCCGTCCATGCTGGGGCCCTCTT
>NW_020678830.1:0-9390 GCF_002925995.2 Terrapene triunguis | reverse complement strand
TAGAATAGAATAGAATAGAATAGAATAGAATAGAGATCTAATCTGTTAGGTTCTGACTGGCCAAGTCATTGTGGGTAGAGTTGGCTGAATAATGGACTTTTTTTGGTTCACTGGCTATTTAAAAAGAATTTAAACTAATGTTTAGTTTCAGGTCAAATTGAAAATAACATTTTTAAAACAATTTTTAGTGATTAAAAAGTCAAAGAAATTTTGACGTTGAAATGAGCCAATGCATTGGTAATGTCAAGGCAAAGTGTTTCATTCTGTATCACCCTGAAAAAAATTGTTTAGACTTTCAGACAGTTTTCAAAAAGCCAAGTAAAGATTCCCAAAGCCACAGAAGGTGAACACCATGATGGTAGTGGTAGGGTGCTCCCTCATGAGCCTTACCCAGTGGTCAGGGCATTCACCAAAGATGTAAGAAACCTGGATTCATTCACCGCAGCTGCCATCTGATGAGGATAAAGAAATTGAATGTTGGTCTCCTCCATTACAGGAAAACATCCCTGACATTGGACTATGGGATAGTCTGGGTTGAGTTCTTCTCAGTCTCTCCTGTTGAAGATGTTCAACTTTTAAATAAATAATTAAACAGTCAATAGAGAAGGAACTTGAGCTTGGGTCTCCGACATCTCAGGTGACCCCCTGGCCGACACGCAGTAGAGCAATAGTCACTATCACCCAGGCCGAAGACTATACTTTGCAATTCATAGTGGCAATTCAGTCTTTCATGATGACGCTGGATAGTCATTGGGCAAGGGAAAGAGCGTGAGGTGTCCTTATAGCTCTCTGCCCATCTTAAACCCTGGGCATCCTCTTACCTTTCAACCTCTGCCCTCGGTGACCCCCTACAACCACGTGCCTTTTAGACTCTGCCTTCAGTGACCACTGTGCAGTCATGTACCCTTCATATCCTGTCCTCGCTGACCCCAGTGCGGCCCCTCCCCTTCACTCTCTGTCCCCACTCACCTCTGTTGAATGCCATTCCTTTTATTTTGTATATTCCTGTTGACTTCATTCATTATATATAGGTGTAACTGATCTGAAATTCATTGAGAATATTATTAAAAAAAATTACTGTCAGAACTAGCTTTTCACTCTTCTGTCAAAGTACTGTTGGTTCAGGAGATCTTACAGGACTATAGAGAGTTGTAGTTTATTTCTGGATCTGAAAATCCAATTCTGATACACAGGTAGTATAGATCTGTTCAGGAAGAAGTACCCATTTTTATTGAAATATTTTTCAGTGTAGAAGAGCCTCATTAGTACTTAAACTTTAGAAATATAGCACTCGTTGGGAAAGAAAAAAGAATCACAATATTTTTGAATATTTACAAAAATATTTCTATTTTCAAATTTTTGAAAGGAACTTTTTTTCTCTTGTAGGAAAATTTCATAAATGTTTTTTTCTTTTTATCTAATTTTTTTTCTTAGGGAGAAAAAAGGAGTAAGTCTGAAAAAAACAAAATCTAAATCTATTTAGGAAAGTTACATGTTCTTTTATTTTTCTTGAAATTTAAGATCTGGAAAATGTGCTAAGGGATTTTTTAGAAGATGTTATTTATCTATTATCAATAAAAAAGCCAGTTTAGAAAGCAATCTTTGCAACCTCTATCTATAATTGCATTTTTTATCCTCATTAATTGAAATCATTCATAGGATAATTTTGACTAGCGATTCTCAGTGCCAAAGCCCCAACTGATGGAATCCCTGTAGTAAGATGCAACCACTTCTGCCAGCTGGGGAACTGGCCCATTTACACTCAGGGAGACAGTCTGATTTACACTGATTGTTTTTTTTTCACTTATATGGAGGTGTCACCCTGGCTCACAACCATAAGTGCCTGCCTCAGGGCAGGCTGTCAAAAACAGAGTGGACACCCCACACTGGTGGTATGCTCTATTATTAGATTTCACCAAGCCAGTAACAAATGTGAACTCCTGGCTATGAAGTTTAAGACATAAATCCAAATGAAATGAGCCAGACAAGGTAGGTGAGCTAATATCTGTTATTGGATGACTTTCTGTTGGTAAAAGAGACAAGCTTTTGAGCCCCATAGAGTTTCTTTCCTTCACCAACAGAAGTTGGTCCAATAAAAGATATTACCTCACCCACCTTGTCTCTCTCATATCCCGGGACAAACATGGCTACAACACTGCAAACACCCAAAAGAAAGCAAAAGTTTCATTTTAGTTTGAAATTTTCTGATGCAACATCACAAATTTTCATCAAAAAAGCCATTTTCCCATCAAATGTTTTGATTCCATCAAAACCTCTTTTTTGACAGTGAGCAGGGCAGAAATGAAATCCATCTCCCAGCAGACTCAACTTTTTTTTCTGTGAAAACTTTTGACAGAAGAAAAAGTTGAGGCTGTGGGGAGATGGATTTCATTTCTGCCCTGCTGTGGATGTCCTCTGTGACCATGGGTCACTCAACCCCCACACCCCGCATTCTGGGATTTTCAAGAGAGAGGAAAATAGGTGTCCAATTCCCATAGAACTTCACTGGGAGTTTGATGACTGAGCCCCCCTGGATCCTTTGAATATCCCAGCCTCCCTGCTTCGGTTCCTCATCTCTGAAATAGGGTAACATAATTTCCCTACTTTGCAGGAGTGTGGTGAGGTTAAATGCTTTAAGGATCGTGAGGTGCTCAAGTACAATCGTGACAGGTGTGGTATCAGTATTTATGCAGAGAGCTTGGAGGAAAGGCAATGCAGATGCCCCCCATGACACATTAGGTTTTGCTACACCTCAATCTGTGTGACGGAAGCTGATTTTAAAGGGTTATGGATCTTAGGGCTAGATTCACAATGGACTTTGGCTTTTAGACACTTAAAAATCACTCAACATAGTTGAAGATGCTCGGTATGAAGTGTAAACCTACCATGGAAATCTGGGCTCCTCATTTGGACAGAGCCTTGCATTTCCCTTCTGTGATGTGTGTCCTGATCTTCACTAAGATGATGGTGTAGGAAATAAGCAGAACAATTAATACTATTATGAGCAGCACTCCACCATTGAAGACCATCTGCAGTTCTACCATGTGGGTGTCAGTGCAGGCCAGTTTGATGACATGTGGGACATCACAGTAGAAATTGTCCAGGACATTTGGACCACAGAACAGTAGCTGGAGGAGCAGTCAAAGCTGAACAGCAGAGTGAGCCAATCCACCCAGCCATGCCAGCACCACTAGTCCCATTCACACATCCTGGTTCATGATACTCAAGTACCGCAGTGGTTTATAGATGGCCACATACCGATCGATCACCATTCCCACAAAACAAATTAAGTGGTAGAAGAACATCTGGAGGATGCACTCACTGAACAAGATGGTTTTACACTGGGAAAGGAGACTTGCATATTTGGAGCATTTACTGATAATTCACTGACATCCAGGAAAGCCAAGTTCAGGAAGTACATGGGGGTATGGAGTCGGTGGTTGGTGATCACGGTGATGATGATGAAGATTCCCAGCCAGGTGTTCACGTAAACTATGAGGAAAACCACAAAGAGGAAGTGCTGCAACTCAGGATTCTGGGTGAGGCCCAAGAGGACAAATTCTGTCACTGAGGTGGTTAGGTTCTGCTCTTCCATTTTGTGTTCTTAAAAATCTACCAGGAAAAAAACAGAAATTTACTGATATTAAATCAATGTTAACTCCACCTTCACAAAGACATTGGATTTGGAAATTTCTTTAGTTTTCTAAATTCAACATTGTGTTCTCAGTTCTGCTGCAGGGAAACCCTGCTTCAGCCGACCCTAGGAACTCCACCACTGAGGAGCTGCAACCATGGGGTGCTTGTGAGAGAAGAGGAGTGGTCTGCTCACCAAAAGAGGCCCTTGCTAGTCACAGTCTGCATTCATCTACATGCAGCCTGGATGGTGCAGTCTTCCAAAGGTCCATAGAGTCCTCTTGGGGCCTAGAGATTCTGGGATGGGAAGGATGTGGGTTGCAGGCGTACATATAGCCAGAGATTCTCAGAGTCCAGGGGTTGTCAACAAGGGGCTGCTAGGAGGTCACGATGACTAAACCTACCTACCGACATTGCTGAATGGGAGGGAGATCCCAGTTAGATCCTTGCTAGAAGGGAGGGGAATTGGAATGGAAAAGCTTGAGAACCACAGATTTCATGGATTTGGATTCTTGGACTGGCTATCAGAGATGTGTAGCACCTGTAACCCCCATGAACACAGTGAGGAACATTGTCCCTCTGTAGTGGCTCATCCACTGAAGAGGGTGACTCTGACTGACTGATCAGGGAGGAGTCGGTGCTAAGTACCTCTGGAACCAATTTGCTGTAGTTTGGTGCCTACAGATTCTGGTACTTACATTTAAGCACCAGCACTGGAAAACTGACCACATAAAGATTTCCATCCATGCACTCAAACTGAGATGTTCACTGCCACTGAGTGATTATCAGTGGTTCACAGTCATGCTGGAAGGGCATAACGAGTGGGGTCCCACAGGGATCATTTCTGTGACCGGTTCTGTTCAATATCTTCATCAATAATTTAGATAATGGCATAGAGAGTACATTTAAAAACTTTGCAGACGATACCAAACTGGGAGGGGTTGCAAGTGCTTTGGAGAATAGGATTATAATTCAAAATGATCTGGACAAACTGGAGAAATGGTCTGAAGTAAATAGTATAAAATTCAATAAGGACAAATGCAAAGTACTCCATGTAGGAAGGAACAATCAGCTGCACACATAGAAAATGGGAAAGGACTGCCTAGGAAGGAGTACTGCGGAAAGGGATCTGGAGGTCATAGTGGATCACAAGCTAAATATGAGTCAACAGTGTAACGCTGTTTCAAAAGAAGCAAACATAAATCTGGGATGTATTAGCAGGAGTGTAATAAGCAAGACACGAGAATTAATTCTTCCACTCTACTCCACATTGATTAGGCCTCAAGTGGAGTACTGTGTCCAATTCTGGGTGCCACATTTCAGGAAAGATGTGGACAAATTGGAGAAAGTCCAGAGAAGAGCAACAAAAATGATGAAAGGTCTAGAAAACATGACCTATGAGGGAAGATTGAAAAAAAATTGGATTTGTTTAGTCTGGAGAAGAGAAGATTGAGAGGGGACATGACAACAGTGTTCAAGTACATAAAAAGTTGTTACAAGGAGGAGGGAGAAGAATTGTTCTTCTTAACCTATGATGATAGGAAAAGAAGCAATGGGCTTAAACTGCAGCAAGGGCGATTTTCCTTGGACATTATGAAAAACTTCTTGTCAGCATGGTTAAGCACTGGAATAAATTACCTAGGGAGGTTGTGGAATCTTCATCATTGGAGACTTTTAAGAGCAGGTTAGACAAACACCTGTCAGGGATATTCTAGATAATACTTAGTCCTGCCATGAGTGCAGGGGACTGGACTAAATGACCTCTCAAGGTCCCTTCCAGTTCTACGATTCTATGATTAGAGTTTTGACAGTTGTTGTCGTAGAAGCTGCTGTTGAAGTTCGATCCCATTTCATCTCGGGTGGGGTTTGGGATTCAGTTGGAGTAGGTGTTATTGTTATTGTAGGTCGTTGTGACAGCTTAAAAACTTTCATATGCTTTTTACAGTTGAGCTCACAAAGAGGGTTAATTTGTTGACCCACTTATCACACCTCTGCCCTTCCTCTGATTGTAGGAGATGGACCTCCTGGAGCCGATGAAGGGGGAGAACAGCACCTCGGTGACCAAATTCATCCTCCTAGGTCTCTCCAGCAACCTGCAGGAGCAGCTCACCCTCTTTGGGGTCTTCACAGCCATCTACCTGGTGGCCCTGATGGGCAACATGCTCATCTTACCACTGATCAGCCTGGACTCCAGGCTCCACACACTCATGTACTTCCTCCTGGGCAACTTCTCAGTGGTGGACATTGGCTCTACCAGTTCCACCATGCCCAAGATGTTGGCCAATTACCTGTCACAGGACAAGTCCATCTCATGGGCTTTCTGCCTCTTTCAGATGTTCTTCTTCATCTCCTTCGGGGGGATCGAGTGCCTGCTGCTGGGGGTCATGGCCTATAACCGCTATGTTGCCATCTGTCACCATCTGCACTACGACATGTTCATGAGCCGGCGGGCATGCACCCTGCTGGCTGCAGCAGCCTGGGTCATGGGCTTGACCAACTCGGCTATGCACTCATCCCTGATGTCCATCCTGTCCTTCTGCCGGGGCAACATCCTCCGCCACTTCTTCTGTGACATCCTCCCACTCTTTCAGCTCTCCTGCTCCAATACCTGGGCCAACCAGGCTATCACCTTCGCCTTGAGTGGTGCCGTGATCCTGGACTCCTTGCTGGGGACCCTGGTGTCCTACGTGTACATTGTGCTGGCCGTCCTCAGGATCCGCACAAGGGAAGGGCACCTCAAGGCCTTCTCCACCTGCACCTCCCACCTGGTCATGGTCAGCCTCTACTTTGGCATCGTTATCTTCACCTACATTCACCTCAACTCCACCTACCCACAGCATCAGGACTGGGCACAGCCCATGCTCTATGGCATCGTCACCCCCATGCTCAACCCGATTATCTACACTGAGGAAGAAGGAGGTGAAAGGGGCACTCCGAAAAGCCCTGGCTAGGAGCTAGGCAGGTGAAGGGAAGTTGCAGTTGCTTGGGAGCCAGGACTCCTGGATTCTATGTCTGGCTCTGGGAGTGGAGCGGGGCCTAGCAGGTTAGATTGGGGGGCCTGGAAGTCAGGACTCCTGGGTACTATTCCAGCTCTGGGAGGGGTGTGGAATCTAATGGGTAAAGCATGGAGATGTGAGAGTCAGGATTCCTTAGTTCCACACCCAGTTGAGGGAAAAACTCTATGTTTGTGTTTATATACAAGGGATTTTTATTCTAGTTGCCAAAGCTGAAAGGTTTTTTTCTGTTTTTGTCTGACTATTTTCCAGTTTTCAGTTGTTGAAATTTGTAGCTGGAAAACCTCAGTCCAAGATGCTTGCCAAGGATCCCAGAGTGGTATATCCATAGTTTATGTGTATCATCTCCTGTTATGAAGCTGATTTGCTAACTGCAGAAATCTCAGAACTGGTTGAAAAATACCAATTATTTTCACAGGAAATAAATAAATAAATAAATAAATAAAAACTTTGTTTTGTAAAAAAAAAAAAATTCCACAAGAATTTTTTGGGGTTTTTTGTTTGGTTTGGTTTTTGCAACAAAAACCAAACCCTCCAAAATCATTTTTTTCAAAAACAGCTCTTTGTAACAATATTATGTTATAATAAAAATATCCAATGGTTCATAAAAAACTTCAGTTTCAAAAAGCATTTTGGGACAAATGTTTCAGATTTTGGTAAAAGCATTTGCTGTTGGGTAAAAATTTTGGTTAAAAACCTTTTACAATAAAAAAAATGTTGTTTTTGAAAACAGAATTGTTTAAACAGACATTTTTTCCAAAAATTGAAAAATGTTAAGTTTCTGAGGTTTCGATTGAAAACTGGAAATTGTCAACAAAAATGTCATTTTCCTGGAAACATTTCTGATTTGGTGAAAAAAACCCTTGTTCCTTGGAAAAATGGTTGGGTGAAATAATTTTTACCCTCAGCATGGATAGCACATCCAGAGAGGACTTAATGACTAATAACTATGGGTAGCTGATAATTGAGAATCAATTATTTAATCATTTTTTATTTATTATTGGTATTGCTGGAGCCCTGTGAACCAGAGTCATGGACCAGAGCCCTATTGTGCTAGGTGCTGTACAGACAGAATTAAAAGAAGGTTCCTGCCCCAAACAGCTGATTGTCTGTCCCATCCAATGCCCATAATGACTCTCTGGGTGGACGTATTGCAAGGTTACTGTGACTGTAACTCTGGGGAGTGTTTGCCAATGGGCACTTGTACATCAGTGACCGGTTAGGTGTGTGACGTGGTCCCTGTGGCTATAGCAATATTCCCGGGGGAGAATCCTGGATGTGACTGCATTGGTTCATTTAGTGGGGGTGTTTTAGACCTGATGGTTGTATCCAATACTTCTAGGTCC
This sequence comes from Terrapene triunguis, assembly GCF_002925995.2. Taxonomy (NCBI): domain Eukaryota; kingdom Metazoa; phylum Chordata; order Testudines; family Emydidae; genus Terrapene; species Terrapene triunguis. The sequence continues at coordinate 1,397 of NW_020678830.1, read as the reverse complement.
TGGTCCTTTCTTAATGTCAACCTCCAGAACCGAATGTTATCATTTTAACATGCGGAGTTGGGCACAATGCAGGAACCATGGGAAAGGTTCCCTGGCCGACAATATGTCAGACTAAATGTGCTGAATACTCCTTTCTGGCCTTATAGTTTATGGGCCAGACCCACAGCTGGGGTGAATTGTCTGTAGCTCCATTGGAGTCAATGGCCCCAATCAGTAGCTAACGTGAATCACCTGTAGCTCCACTGGACTCAATTGGCCAGATCCCCAGCTGCTGTAAATCGGTATCACTCATTGGAGTCAGTGGGTCAGAATTAGGTCCCCCAGGATAATGGTGTTCCTAACTCCCTCATCCTCTTTTGACATGCCAAGTCATAATGAACCACAATCATTCTCCTTTTTATTCCAGCTTTGTGTCACCAGTTGCACCTGTCCAAATAGGTGTGTCCTGGTCCCACATTACAATTGTCCTCTTGAAGGTAAATCCGGTTGTAAGAGTTGACACTTGTCTTGTCTCACAGAAACCAGATTTGTTTTTCTTCCCGTGGTTCCTGTTTTATCTTCAAATTCCTTTTGGATGAATAAAACTCCAGTGAATCTTTTGAGCTGCTCATTAGGCAGCCAAACCATGGCAATCAGCACATGGAGACTGAGTTCTGTGCAACCTACCCTTTCTTGTCATTGCATTTACACTTTGTAGTTTAAAGCTCTTATCAAATAATCTGCCACACAAATCCCAAGATCTGACATCCTGACATCTCTTTCAGATGTGATAGAAAAGACAAAAAACAAATAGGAGTTAAACATTAGATGCAAATTAGGAGTCAAACAGCTGCATTCCAGGACCTGTGTAAACAGACTTGGAGCTTCATAGGTTTTAAGACTAGAAAGGACCTTTTGATTAGAGCCTCCTGTCTGACCTGTATATCACTGGCCATTAAATGGTATCTGGTTCCCCCTGTATTGAGCCAAATAACTTGTGTGTGGCTAAAGCATCTTCCCAAAGGGCCTCCAGTCTGGATTGGAAGATATCAAGTGATGGAGAGTTCCTTTGGGTATTTGTCCCAGTGGTTGATCACCCTCACTGGTAAACATTGATGCCTAATTTCTCATTTGACTGTCTGGCTTCAGCTTCCAGCCATTAGTTCTTGTTCTTCCTTTCTCTGCTAGATTAAAGAGCCCTTTAGTACCAGATATTTTCTCCCCAGGAAGGTACTTTTACTGTAACCAAGTCACCTCTCATCTGCCCTCCCGTACAGCGCAGGCCGGAGAATCCAACACATAGGGACAATGGCCATTGGCTCACCGCCCCTGGAGGAGGTAGTGCCAGCTAGCCATGGTCACATCACAGCTGAAAATACAGCAGGAATGCTCTCCCATCACCTTCAGGGCTCTGAGCA
>NW_020678829.1:0-1333 GCF_002925995.2 Terrapene triunguis | reverse complement strand
CTAGAATGCTGCCTGCACCAGGGGGATCAGACTGAACAGGTTCCAAACCTCTCTGGGCCTCTTACCTTGGAAAAGGGAAGTTTGTTTTCGGCACAATCAGTGGTAGAAAAGGAGAAAACTCCACAGCAGTTCCTCCCCATGCTCACATCCGTGAATCCTAATTCTCTCTCAGTCCTCGAGGAGAGACCTCGCGAAGGAGATTTGCGGCAGGAAAGCCGGGGGGGTCTCAGAGACTGGCCTGGCCCTGCCCGGCTGATGTCAGGGTCTCTCGGTGAGGTCACCCCCTCCCCACCACCTTCGCCCAATAGGCCGAGTTCCTGCAACAGGCCTTTGTGATGTCACTGCCACCCCCACCCCTCCCCTTCAAGCTGATGTCCTCCCTGGCCAGCCTCGTTGGGTGTTTGTTTCCCCTGGATCTAGGGTTGCCAACTTTCTGACCCAACAAAACTGACCACCCTTGTCCCGCCTCATCAAGGACGGAATGCAAGGCTGAGTTCACTCACCAACACCCTGAAACATGTCAGTGCCCCAGAGAAAATCGGACCCCTGCTATTGGAACGATATGATGGAGATCTAAATGGGAAAGGGACTGTCTGAATTGTCAAGATGGGGAACGAACAACAATCTACAGCAATGTCATTAACACAAACACACTCCAATCCTGCTCCAGCCGGAAGGGAAATGGGCAGGAATTCCTGCTGTCCAGCAATGGACACACTTACAGCCCCGCACAGCAGTGAGTGGGCCGGGGAGGCTGGTCTGAGCAAACAATGTGAAGTGATAATTCACTGAGAAGAGAATCATAGTGGATGATTCCCCTGGATCTAGGGTTGCCAACTTTCTGACCCAACAAAACTGACCACCCATGTCCCGCCCCTTCTCCGAGGTCCCGGCCCGCTCACTCCTTCTCCCTCCGTTGCTTGCTCTCCCCCACGCTCACTCACTGGCTCATTTTCACCAGGCTGAGGAGGGCTGAGGAGGGTCCCTTTTCAACTGGCTGTTGTCAGGACAGAGCTGGGAAGGAGGCTGCCTGCCAAACACCTTGAAGAGGAGGCGTCCCTCCCTGTCAGAAAATCATCTCCCTCCTTCAGTTCAGTGACGGCCTGAATTGTTCCTTATCCCGGCAGAGCTGGAGGATTGAAAGCAGCAACATCAAACCCCTGTGTAGCTAGCGGAAATGAACACAAACACTCCCTTGTATCTGAACAGATGGTTAGTTTTACCCTTGGTAAACTACAAGGCTAAAGGGATGGGTGGTGGCACCAGCTCTAAGGAATGAAACACAACACAATCATCATCGTTATGCCCATCGTTGCCCCTTTATTCTTCTGCT
>NW_020678828.1:0-1369 GCF_002925995.2 Terrapene triunguis | reverse complement strand
CGTTAAGGAACTGGTTGAAACTGACCAAGAGGAACAAGGGGGCCAGAGAGACAATGCCAGTGCTGCCTGGATTCCCCCTCTTCTCACAGGGAAGCTGAGCAAAGACACCCCCTCCCCCCAACCTGGAGAATGAAGGACTGGGAAGGGGTGAGCTGGGGGGTCAGAGGTGACTTCTGGACGCGCTCTCTCTCTCTCATAGGAACTGACTACGGAGGTCAGACAGACACAGCCTGGACACGGGGTTCACGCCGGCTTGGCGGGGCCCCGGGCTGACCAGAACGGATGACGTTTTCACCTTCATTTCTCTGTACTAACCTAAGAGCTTCCTAGGCTGTGTCCACGTGACTAATAAACCCGACTGTTTCGCAAACGTTGCCTGAGTGTCACTGCGAATCCTGGGGGAGGCGCTCGGGTCCCTGCCAAGTGGACAGGTCTCTCCCAGGAGTCTGGCTCCGCTGGACAGAGCTCACAGGATGAAGCAGGGGGGCTGGAGCCCCAGAGGGTCAGTCCAGGAGGTGGTGAGGCCACATGGCCTCCCCTGAAGGGAGAGTGAGACCCTTTGGGGGTCTGGCCCATCGAAGGGGGTCCTCCAAGGGACTGGTCCAAAGCTGGGGGCGCAGCACCTATCCTGTGGATCTGGGACAGTATGTGTGTGAGGCTGTTCCCCCTGCCGGAGGCTCTGGGATCTGCTGTGTATTTGTGTGTGTGTGTGTGTGTGTGTGTGTGTTGTTGTCCCCTGCTGGAGGGAATGAGACCTGCTCAGTGTGTGGGTGCAGGTGCATGCATCCCTGCTGTCCTCTTCTCTTGCTCGGTGTGTGGCGATGGGGTGCGTATTTCCCTTCTGCGCCCTCTTGGAAGGAAGGACACCTATTCTTTGTGAGTGTGTGTGGGGGCGCGGGGCAGGGAGTGCAAGCTGCTTTGTGATGCATGGAGGCAGCTCAGTTCTGGCCCGGGCCTGGCCTGGCAGGGGCTGCTGCAGCTCAGAACTCCACAGAAATACCAGAGCTCTGAGGATGCAGGGCCTGGGCCAGGCTCCTTAGCCTGCGTGCTGCAGACAGGAGGGGAATGCTGCAGGAGGAGAGCTGCTGATCACAACAGTGGTGCATTGACAGAGCTCTGTGGGGGGCGGGGCGGGGAGCTTGGATCGCAGAGGGTCAGGATGGAGGGGAATCATCAGCGCTGTGTGTTTGGGGCAGGGCAGCAATGATAGCTCATTTCTGTGATGTATGGGCAGCGTTAGGACAGGCACAACAGGGGTATTGTAAGTCAGGGCTGAGATCCGTCAGCAGAGCTGTAAGGGAGTCAGGGCTGGGACAGCAGGGGGCTGCGGGTCAGGATTGAGGGGCACCAGCACAGCTGTGTGTGTGTG